>NC_081524.1:13275926-13575926 GCF_030273125.1 Centropristis striata
CTGTCATGCTGTTGGTCTTCACAAGCTCAAACAGCAAGCACTGTACAGCATAGTTAATCATTTACAAGGCTAAATATCTCAATCATCACAGCTAAATCCAAAATGCACATTTCAATCACAGTTTCCAGATTCCTCGCCAAATCAGGTCATCAACCGCACTTTTATTCTCACATTCATCTGAGCGACTTCACGTGCTGCCCATTGTTAAAGTGGGAGCACACCGCTCTAAAATGTAGAATCAGGGGGAACTTAAACACATCTTGACATAATCAATGGGAAATTTCCAAAAAACCACCATGAGTGAAAAGTGGCACGTCTATAACTACACCAAACACATCCCATTAATTTCACTCAGGAATGGCACATAAAACTATTTAAATGATCCTAAATAATACCCATCAACAGCAACATTCTCAATGTGCCAAAATCTTTATCAATACTTCCTCAGCCATTACCAGATGTCTGTGTGTTTCTCCCAGAGATTGGATGAAAACCAGTGCTAAGATAATATGAAAAAACACTTTTACATTCTGCTGTGGATGGAGGAAGCTATAGAGGTCACAGTCACACAGAAAAAAAGCCAGAGGGAGAGAAAAAAAAAATAGAAACACAGACAGAAGAACGAGTGCAGGGTCTCTTATCTACAAAGATCCGCTTCTGTCTACAACACAATACAGCAGGAAGAGACGTCCTCTTTCAAAATAAAAGCAAAAACATACTCTGTGTGTATTCTTACTGTACATATTTACACACGCATAAACAAACCGATGTGAGGGAGAACAGGACGGGTTCAGGTTGGGTTCATGTTATGGGCTATGGGCGTTAACTGGTGATACAATATGGGTTACCTATAGTGGAGAGAAAGCGTCTACACCTACAGAAGGTATAAAATCACTGCCCCCTCGCATGCTTTCCTCTCATACAGACTGCTGTTCTGCTCGTCTTATCGGTAGGAGGAGGTTGCTGATAAACAGGGTTGTCTCATGCATACAGTGTCGGAGATTCTACAGTGATTCACGTGCGTCAAAATAATCCAACAAATCCAGAGATGCAATGTGATATGATGATCTGCTCCTAGCTCCTTAAGAGAGGAGCTCCAAACAGGGGAGAGGGGTGTTGAAGTGAGTATGATGAGAGAGGATGTTAAGAGGTTGTGTCGAGATTTTGGGAGAGGTATCGGGGGAGTCGGAGTGGAGGGGGGCTTCCAGTCCCACAGATGAGGCCTGAGCAGTCAGGAACAGCTCAGTCTGAGCTCCAGAGGGTCTGGAGTCAATGTGGAGTTGTTTTTTCTCCGCCGGCACTGAGCATCATCCTGTAGAGAACCACTGAATGACGCAGCCTCGGAGATGCTTGTTCACACTCACTCACACACACCTTTGCCTGTTTCCACTCCAGTGGGGGGCTCTCTCTCTCTCTTTCTCTTAAATCGCTTAGAGTCAATTTTGTTTCATTTTTGTGTTTTTCGTTCATAGAAAAGGAGAGACAAGTGTAGTTCCTCGAGGTCTTTTGCAGAGTTGGTAAGAAGGCTGTTATATTGAAGTCTCCCACAGCTGAGGAGGCAGCAGGAGAGGAAACCACAGAAAGAAGGAAGGGATGGGAAAGAAAAGAAAGAAAGAAAAGACATTTTAACATTTGTCACTTCACTTCCTATTTACATAGGTTTGTCTTTGTAATGTTAATGACATACGATTTTATGAAATGTTTTATATTTTCTTTTCATTGCATACTTTAGTGAAATATTCTTTATGACAGCTGTGTGGAAGAACTATACAATGCCATTTTTTTTTACATTTTTAATGTCATAGTATACTATATATGTTTTATATATAAAAAAAAGAAATTATTGACACTATACAATAAGATTTTTTTATTTTTAAGGACATTTTTAATTAATTTTTAATGACATTTTTGTGATTTTTTATGGCATGCTATACTAAAAAATGTCATAGTATAGTTTGCCTCTACAAATGTTGGTATAATATGTCCTATCCTATGACATTTTTGGAAATTTGTAATGGCAAACTATACTTTAACATTATGACTGTTTTGTGACATAGTATATGATGACAATTTTGAAATATATTTTTTGTGACAGATTATATTAAGACATTTTTTTTTTTTTTATGGCAGACTATACTATGTCATTTATTAATGCATTCATGTTGTGTTTCATGTGCATAATAAAATGTATAAAAAACAAAAAAGGGTCTTAAAAGCCCTCAAAAGGTCCATATATACATAACTAGATATACATTTTTAAAAAAGCACAAGACAGACAATAAACGTTTCTGTCAGCAACAAGCTCAAGATACAGCTCCTGGTTGTGACTTATCCAGTTGGTCTATAGTTCAGTCTGGGGGCAAGAATTCAATTTTCTAACTACTTTATATATTAAGATAGTACATAATGACCTGCCATATTTTTTGCAGAACATCTACTGCATTGAAAATCACTCATCATGGCTAAATCCGTGTTGTAACGTGGCTTTAAATGATGTAATGTGCTCCACATTGATACTTGCCCTGGCACTCTGCCTGTTGGCTTTCCTCTGGTCATCGGGGAGGGGGGGCATGGGGTACGGGTATCTCCTGCTGGATGCAATAGATCCTGTAGAGGAAGTGGGAGACTTTGCAGGGGATAGCGTCCTGAGGAAAACAAGAGATGACATTATCAAAACATTGCCTCTTATGTTGTGGTTGGTTTCAGATTAAGTTGGCCAAAGACACAGATGGATAAATGAGGCGAGACTCAGGAGCTAATGTTAGATCTGTGACTTTGGGCAACAACCTCCTTGAGCTGCTCTAATTATTCACCTTGAGGTTGATCTTAAAAGCTCTAACTGCTGCTACAGAGTCAGGCAGACCCTGTTAAAAACAAGCGTGACCATAGTTCAGCTTTTAGGGGCAACCTCCGTACAGAGCACGGTTCCCAGCAGCGGTGTGGGCATAGTCATAGTTTCCTGCAACTCACATGCTGCACCCTGCCACAGCATTACTATTTCTCCATCATCGGGCACTGACACACAAACAGGCCAAAATTTGTACCTTTAGCCCAGGGGTGTCAAACTCAAATACACAATGGGCCAAAATGTAAAACTTGAATAAAATCGCGGGCCAACATTGAACAAATAAACCTTTTAATATATACCAAACATGTTTTGCTTTAACATTAAATATGGAACCAGCAACGCTTTTAAACATACAATATATAACTAAATAGTGCAGACATGCAAAATAAAATTTCAAATAAAAAACACATCAGTGTCATTAATTTATTAAATAAAAATTAAATAAAAATCGTGTGCCTCTTTTCTATTTGCATCCTTCTGATTTAAATATCAAAATAAACTTTTTCAACAGGTTAATAAATTCTGCCTTTCTTTCCTCCATTTTTGGGAAGGGGTAGCTGGGAGACAGCTCTAGCTTGAGGTTGCTATGACGACTGTCACAGAGGAGCGTTTCTGGGTCCTGTCCTGATTGACGCGCCAAAACAACAGCAGGGCATTGTGGGATTTGTAGTATTAGCGGTAAATGCGCCGTATAATACCGGCGGGTCAGCTTTTATAGTACAATAATAATATAATAATTTGGTATTGCCTCGCAGGCCGAATAAAATTACACTGTGGGCCAAATTTGGCCCACGGGCCAGAGTTTGACACCCCTGCTTTAGCCACTGTTATATGCCGCTTAAAGTAACTTCTGCTGTGAGCCTGTGTGTCATTTTCAAAAGTTGGATCAGTGTGAGCAGTGAGTCTGATGAGGTGACTGGGACAGCAGACCAGACCGGAGCTGGGTGACAACAACAGACTGTCCAGTGAAAACAACCACAGAGAGCCTGGCCCATGTACAGCAGCTTGTTTACACCACTGCTGTGTGGTGGTCAGAAACACCTGGATTGTAGTGGAGAGAGCTGGGGGGCGCTGGTTCCACAAGTGTTTTTCTAGAAAAAAAAATCCCATATAACTCTTTAACTTACAGTCACGGGAAAAAAGGGCTGATATCTGGCCATTTTCCATGGTTTTCATGATAATAACCAAAATCATTATTTAGAAAACCATGGAAAATGGCTAGATATCAGCTCTTAAATTAAACTCTTATGAGCTACTTTTTGTTGTTATCATTGTATTTGTACAAACAAATGTACCTTTAGTTGTACCAGGCATTAAAATGAACAAGAAAATGAAGAAAACAAGGGTGGTCTAATCATTTTTTCCATGACTGTATGCTTCCAGAGGATTGTGGGTCAGGAGAACATGTTTCATTTTTATCTCAATACTATCAACTTTATTTGAAAAAGTGTCAAAAGGGTCAAACCCTTTTGTAACTGGTGCCATGAGCATCAAAATATGAATAATTTGGAACCAGGACTCCTTGATGCAACTCTCCACATCTCCACTGTTTTAGACTGTTTCATCCTTCAGTGAATGTAATAATGGGGGGAGGGGCCTGAGTGTGCTCCTGGACACAGTGAAGGTCTATCCATTGCTGTGCTGATTGTAGAAGTGACAACCTGGTCTCACAGAAATCCGTGAAATAGCCACGGATTTCGCTTAACTCAAAATCCGTGGAATAGCCACGGAATCACTCAAATTTCCGTGAAACTGACACGGATTTCGCTACAATGCAAGTTAATGACAGTCATATCCCGTGGCTATTCCATTGATATCTTTTCCGATTGGTTTGTTCCAAGTCACGTGACTTTCAAGGTCCCAGCGGTCAGAACAAAAAACATGGCGGACAGTTCTCTCATTTTTTAGTGAAAATAATCAATATTTTGACTTAGTTTCTGCATAAAAATGGATTTTGATCACATTTCTAGCGAGAAATATATGTTTTATTTTCTAAATATTCACTCAGTGAATGTACATAATCACTTTGTATGTTGGAATAGCCACGGGATATGACTGTCGTTTCACGGAAATTTGAGCGATTCCGTGGCTATTCCACGGATTTTGAGTTAAGTGAAATCCGTGGCTATTTCACGGATTCCTGTGAGACCAGGTTGAGAAGTGAAGAAACAGTCACTAACACGGGACCAACGCTCTACAGAGAGAGAGCGTCCTCGTTAAGCAGATCTTGTAATTATTATTATTATTATTATTACGGACATGATCAGAGTGGAGGCCTCCAGTTTGCCACAGTGATGATGTCAGCGCAGCGCTCAAAATGTTTGGCTCGACAGTGACATCACACTGACGCAAAGACCTGGAGGTCACTGAGAGCGAGGCACGGTCGACATACAGACACTTACAGACAGAACGACACGCAACATGCAGAGGCAACAAGAGACTGAGGGGGAGAAGCAAAGAAGGGAATAAGGAGAAATTAGGAATAACATGATTATATAATAATAGCTGTCACACTAGCACAGGCAGTAAGGGCCATCAGAGTTTTGCAGGATGATTTGCTGGAAGAAAAAAAATCTGCAAAGTGAAGTGCAGCTAATAAAAAGAAACGAATGTCACTCAAACTAAAAGGAAGAATGACGTAAAATAGGATATTTTAATGTAAAGCACAAAAAGTATTTTAATACTCAGCAGCAACCCCTTTTAGGAACTTCAAGTCGCAACATGCCAGCTATAAATAACACTTTATCTGAGATTTTACTTTGAAATGTCCAGATTGGAGCTGAATGTTACTTTCCTTGACCAAGCCACAAATTAAATCAAAAGTGAGGGGGTTTTAGACAAGCGTGTGGGGTACAGGACATGGTCTGAGGTAATACCTAAGGTAAGGTCCTTGAGTGTTTCTATTCACATCTTCTACCCATTTAGTTACATCATAAAACTCTTTGAAGCGAGGGGTTAAATACCTGTGGGAGGGGGAGGGAGGGAGGGGGGTGATGGACACAAAACAAGGAGGGGGAGAAGAGAGAAAAAGGAAGGAAGGAAGGAAGGAAAAGAAATTGAAAAAGGACAGAAAATCTCCAGAAATAAGCGAGTGTTGGGAGGGAGAGAGGAAGAGGAAATATTTTAGGAAAGCAGAGCAGAGCAAAGATATTCTGAACAAACACCAAGATGCAATTGAGAAAATGGTGAGAAGATGACGGACAGACCTGTGTGTGGTTTCAGATGAAAACAGCACCATGGAAATCACAAACAACTGTGTCGTGTGTTACAGGCTCAGTTGCATATTGGTTACATGTCACATCATCATTCCAAGCGGCTCGCGGTCAGTCTCATGCTCGCAGTGAGAAAAGGTGCACTGCAGACAACTTTAAGGCCAAGACCTTCAAACCCACAAACAAACAAACCAACAGGCCAGGCTGGGAGGCAGCCGATGCATCCTGCTCATTCACAGTCAACAGGCAGATATGCGAACACTTTACTTAAGTAAAGTTAAAAAGACTCAGAGGTTTGGTAGAAAAGAGCACTGAGTTCACACTGAAGGAGGCAACGTGATCTCACTGTCTTGTGACTTAACAAGCTTGTGAGGCTCAGATACTTTTTTATAACTCTCTCCTGCTCTGATATAAAAATACATTTCTTGTATGAGTTGTGTGGTTATTTTACAGGCATACTACATATACATATATATTTATATATATATATGTATATATATACATATATATATACATATATATATACACTACCGGTCAAAAGTTTTAGAACACCCCAATTTTTCCAGTTTTTTATTGAAATTCAAGCCGTTCAAGTCCAATCAACAGCTTGAAAGGGTACAGAGGTAAGTGGTGAACTGCCAGAGGTATATAAAAAAAGGTAAGGTTAACCAAAACTGAAAAATAATGTACATTTCAGAATTATACAAGTAGGCCTTTTTCAGGGAACAAGAAAGGGGTTTAAAACTTAAAGCAGTTCTGCAGCAACGGAGGTTGATCAAGCCTTGAAAGTTGCTAAGTTGCTACCAATTCCTACAGGTGTCCCAACTTTTCTTGATCACTTACAACCTACAAGTTGCTCCACATTTAAGGGAACTTCTGCAACAGAGTTGGGAAGAACTTTCTGAAGAATATTTGGTTTCCATTGAGTGTGTTCAGCTGTTCTTTCTGTTAAGGTGCTACTTCCATGAGTCAACAGTTTAGAATACATTTTCCTTTCTAAACTGATTCTACAATTCATTTTTTATACTTCAATTGTTTATTTGTTATATGCATTAATTTCAGAGTACACTGAGACATTAAACTGCATCATTTTCAATAAAATTCTGGAAAAGTTGGAGTGTTCTAAAACTTTTGACCAGGAGTGTATATATATATATATATATATATATATATACAATGTGCGTGGGTCCATTCTGCATAACAAGTACTTTTACTTTTGATACTTTAAGTACATTTTGATGCTGATTCTTCTGTGCTTTTACTTCAGTAAGTTTTGAATGCAGGACTTTTATTTGTAGTGGAGTCATTTCAGTGTGTGGTATTAGTACTTTTACTTGAGTAAGGGATCTGAACACTTTTTCCTCCATTAATATTAAACGCTATGAAGACTTTGTAGCCTATCTGCAGTTTCTGACTACCTCTTTTCTGTAGGCTAATTGATGGTATTTAGGAAACACTGAAACGAATCTGGAGCATGAGGCGTGTGCTTGGTGCTGCTGTTTTCAGAACTTTATCATTCATTTATGTGGATGCTCACGTTGTTATCATTATGGTTATCATCAAGTTATCATTAAAGCTATTTTTGTGGTGTGAACAGCCCTTTATCGTCAACAAATCTAATGGGAAAAAAACAGCAGTAAACTGATCCTGCTGCTGTAACTGTACATTTTCTAGCAGAGATTGATAAAGTGCTCAGTCTGTGTGTCTGCTCTAAATACTCTCAAGGCTAACCAAGTGTGTATTCATCCATGGCTGAAAGTAGTTCCAAACAAAATGACTATTGATTATTTGATTGATGATTAGTTCGCCTTTTTTTTACTGACACATGTTGTTCCAATTGTTCCACATCTTCAGGAACAAGTGGAGAAATTACTAAATAACAATTAACATTGTTTGTTTTGGTCTTTTCATGGCATTTGTTGACATAAAAAATAAAATATAAACCATAACCATTACCTTTAAAAGAACCCAATAAGTCTGTTTTCCACTAGAGCTTTTCCTTATCTGAACATCTCATGTACAGTATTCATCAACCTCACAACGTGACCAACTCGCTGAAGGAACTTACTCTGTGGAGTTGGAGCGAGCGCGGAACTTCTTTCCTCTCAGTTTCTTGCGATTTCCGCTCAGATTTCCTGAAGAGAAACACAACATAAATAGACACTTTAAAAACAAACATATACAAACACATGAAAACTATTTTCTGGGGGCTGATGTTTAATGCAGAGAGAGAACATGTATAAAAAAGGCTGTGATGCGTTTGTTCCCAAAAACATATTTAGGAAAAAGCAGCACTTATTTCTTCTGAAGAATTTCTCGTGTTAGAGCTACATAAGTTTGGATAAAATTTACAATATTGCTCAAGGTATGAAATGTTTTCTTTTCTGTAATTCTTTTGGGTAAACAAACACTTTCTTTTTAAGACTCCCACATGAAATTCAGTGCATGTAGAGTCTGAGTGAGGAGCTGTGTGTTACCTTGCCACGAGTTGCTCCTCGGTCGCCCGTTTTCACAGATGTCAGCGATGTGTTTGGCATCTGGGATTCTCTCGCTCCATGAGTGGGATAGGCCATTAGACCTACACACACACACACACACGCATGGGCAGAATTATCAGTACATCGTCCGTCCAAGCTGCTACAAATCACAGCACGCTGTTCTGCTTCTGTTGCATTAGCGGAGACGAGGAGGGAAAGGCTGATTATGAGGACACCATTGCAGCAGATGGCAACATTATGAGCCGTGAAGCAATATCATGGCAGCTGAACGAGACATGATATGAGAAATGTCGTTAGGACATATTTCCAGCTCAATTATCCATCAGCAAAATGATCATAATTTAGAAAACATTTTGATCCAACTTCAAAATGTTCACAGCAAGAGACACATAATGAAAGCTGATATGAACACACTAGTGATTTAGATCAGTAGTTCTCAACCTTTTTGAGTCGCGACCTCCAATTTAACATGCATGTTGTCCGCGACCCCCGCTCACTGAACACAATCTCACATGCACAGTTCAGATCACCCAAAAAAGAAACAAAATGACCAAAATAAGGAAACAAAATGACCAAAAAAGACACAAATTGAACACAAAATAATAAAAAAACACACAAAAAAAGACTCAAAATGACCAAAAAACACACAAAATGACAAGAAAACACACAAAATGACCAAAAAAAGAAACAAAATGACCAAAATAAGACACAAAATGACCCCAAAAAGACAGAAAATGACCAAAAAAAGGGATCAAAATGACCAAAAAAGACACCAATTGACCACAAAATGATCAAAAAAAGACACAAAATGACTAAAAAAGACACAAATTGACCACAAAATGATCAAAAAAAGACACAAAATTACCAAATAACACACAAAATGACCAAAAAAAGACATTAAGTGACCAAAAAGACTAAAACACATTAACACATGAACACTTTAACACAGTGGAGACAGAGCTGACTTCCAAAATGATTTGGCGACCCCCAGAAATCATCTCGCGACCCCAATTGGGGTCCCGACCCCAAGGTTGAGAATAGCTGATTTAGAGCACCCAACACACACACACACACACACACACACACATACACAATTGCCAGCGAATTAATGAGTGAGGATGAAATGGCACACCTGAAGCCAAACAGTGAGATGTTCTGAGAAAAAAAGGATGGGATGGAGGGACTGAAGGACAAGGTGCAAATCTGCAGGTGCGACAGGCAGGCTGACCTCTTCTTGGAGCTGCAGCCGGAGTTTGTGCTGACACCCGGAGGCATGTCGCTGTATATTGAGTCTGCGTCCCCAGGCTTTGTGACATAGTCACCTGGGGGCATTTGCCTGGAAATACAAACAAAAGCTTTAAGATACAAAATCACAGCAATTAAGGAAATCCCCCTACAGATATTCTTACAAAGTTATTTATTGCAGATCTATGATGATTAAAAATGTTCTTGTTTTTATTTGAGCTGTAATTTTCACTTAATTTGTAAAGTGTCAGTTACTTCAGTAAAATTAGAAGCAATAAAATACCACTGTATACTAGAAAAAACCCTTATAGAACTCTCAAAACATGTACATTTCCTGTAAAATCAACATAAATGCAACACATTTTAAATAAAGTGTAAAGAGAGCAAACCGGCAGTATCTTCGGTGAACATCAGACTCATCTTTACGTCTCTGCTTGTAGCTCCTGTGAAGAGAAATACAAATATCCTCAGTGCAACAATATTACAACTTTAAAAAATCGAAGCAATATCGACTTTGCTATGAATGATTTTTTTGGTAGTGGCGGGTAGCTGGAACTGTTATCTATGCTCTCTTTAAAGCCACCAGACTTCACTGACAAAAACAGGCAATTTTAGTTTGCAGAACATGAGAATTAATGGTCCACCGCTGCCTCTGTTGGTTAGTTTGTTTGTTTTTGTGTAACTTGTTTGTTTGAAGCTCAGAGGGGACAGAGCTTTTTCTGTTGCAGCCCCCAGACTATGGAATGAGCTACCGTTACACATCAGACAAGCCTCCTCACTGTCCATTTTTAAAAGTCATCTTAAAACCTATTTTTATTCCTTGGCTTTTAACCACGCATGAGACTCTGCTCTTGTTTTTAGTGTTTTATGGTTTGCTTTTATTTATTGTTTTTTAAATTGTCTTTTAAAAAGCAATAAATCTATTTATTTTAGTGTTTATTTCCTGTTTTATTTATTTTATTGTCTCTTGTTCTGTTTGTTTATGTACAGCACTTTGTTGCGGCTGTTGTTGTTTTAAAGTGCTTTACAAATAAAGTTGAGTTGAGTTGAGTTGAGAACTTTGGTGAATCAGAAACAAACCATGAAAAACACAGAAGTCCCACAATAACACAACAAACTAACCCACAGAGGCAGCAGTAGAGCAGCAAATCCTGTGTTCGATGAGGTAAATGACTGTTTTTGTCAGAGGGGTCTGGTGGTTTGAAAGAGTCTTCAGATCCCTCCACTTAAATTGGGGAAATAACCATATTTGGTAATTTCAGCGGACATCCAAAACAGGGTCCCAAAGCCTCTCTGTGAGGTCATAGGACCACATGGTTTTCTCCCAGCCAATCAGCGAAGATCAGGAAAGTCACAGATAGTGACACCATGGCATCTGACCAATCAGTATAATAATAAAATACTACTACTTCTAATAATAATAATAATTATTATTATTTTTTCCTCATCTGGATCCTCGGTGCCTTGCTATGTCTCTACACTGTCAATCAATATGTGCTGTGTGTGTGTTTGTGTGCTTGTATGACTAAATGCGTGTGTGCATGTTTGTGTATGTATACTTACAAATGTGTATGTGGGGGAGGGAGGGGTGGGTTTTGTCATTTTTATTGTTTGTTTTTATTCTTTTTTTTTATAAAGCACCTTGTGTTGCATTTTTATGTATGAAAAGCGCTATATAAATAAAGTTTGATTTGATTTTGATAATAATAATAATAATAATAATAATAATAATAATAATGACAATCATAGTAATAAAAATAATAATTGAATTGACCTCGATTTGCAACATAAAAGAATCTAACATTTTGGAAAATAGTAACAAAAGTAAAAGTCTAAAAATTAATATCCTTGGATAACACTTTTAAGGTAGAAATATTCAATTGTTCAATCAAGTATTTCAATGAGTGGCCTATTAGGGCTGAACTTAAACAGGGCTGTCTGAATATAGCATGTACATATAGCGATTTGTTTAGGTGCCTAAAATACATTTTGCTGCTGCCCACGTCAATTAGCATTCATGTCAGTACTACTGCCTGATTCTCACAATCCAAATTGAAACAATCTAAACTATCCCTTCAAGACCTAAGATTATTGTCTGGTTCACAAGAAGGAAAATTGTCTTATTTTCCCAACCACTGATACACTGCAAAAAATGAAAAGTTGGGTGAACTCAAAATTTCAAGGCAACAAACTTCGATAAAATTTTAAGTTGGACAATTAAACTAAATATTTTAAGTTTTGTTTTTGAGTTTGCTCAACTCTGAATTTCTCTGGCACGATTGTAACGCCGCTATGAAATGTCAGCTAACGTTGTGACCACAATTTTGAGTTAGCATTGATACGCTAATGGCTACTCTTGTTGCTGTAACAAGCAGCGCCGCTAGCATCATTTAGCCGCTAACGTCAGTTAGCCGCTAGCATCAGTTAGCCGCTAGCATCAGTTAGCCGCTAGCTTTCGCTAATGACAGAATTTCACAACAAAGAAATAAGAGTTATCAGAACTATTGTCCCTTGTTGTGAACCCCAACTTAAAGATATAAGTAACAACAACTCACCAACTTGTTTTTGAGCAGACAACTGGCTTCCTTTGTTGTGCTAACTTACATTATTGCCCTAAATGTCAATCATTTATATTTCCAAGTTTTACCAAATTAAATCACTGTTTTAGGCCAAAAAATACAAGTTGGCTTTTTTGCAGTGTAAAAATCTTCACACAGGGACACTCACTTGTAACACCAGGCCGTCACAGCCAGAATGAGGGCGAGGAAGAGGATGGAGCTTGTGATGGCCCCGATGATGATGTTGGTGCTGGTGATACCTGAGACAGAGGGAGAGAGAAGAGTGGGGAGGCCAGTGTGTGTTAATTGAATGTGTATCTCTTGTTTCCTGAATCAGGTGGACACAAGGGGATACACAAACCACAAAACACTGCAGCAGAACACAAAAACACAGAACATTTAGCAGGAAAAGTGTAAAAGGAGAACAAGGGGGGCGAAACTGAGAACAACCACACTGCTGTCACCCCTCAGCACGACTCTGAGGGGAACATTACATGTGCAGTCAGTTCCCAAACAGGTCAACATTACAAACTGCTTGTTTTTTGACTCAATCATGGTCACAATTAACCGACTGAGGTGAAGCTGGAGGTGGGGTGAGAGAGGAAGAGGACCGGGAAATGACATCAAAGACCGGACAAATACAATGAAAAGGAACTCAAATCTGACCTCAAGTCACTCCGTCAAAGACATCAGCCTGTCGACAAAGAATGAGTGTGAAAATAATGACAAACAAAAAGAATGACATGCATGGTTCAGTGAATACAAATGCAGCAGGTTTTTAATGAGCAGACATGAAACCCGACACAGAAGCTAAAGCAAAAAAAATAATAATAACATACTGTTTGTGAATGGGATCGGTGAAAAAGGAGGGAGTTTAAATTAAGAACTGAAAGTAGCTGAGAGGTATGTAATGGAAAGCAGAGATGCCTGAATCAAGAGGAAGAAGAATATGTGCTGAAAATGTGTGATGAAGAGAGGTATAGATAGAGGCAGCAAATAGTGAGAGAGTTAACTTCTCTCACCTGAAACTGAAGCAGTGGGTCCGACCACGAGGTAACTGAGAGGAGACGTGGAGTTACAGTCCTCTCCTGCCCAGCCCAGGTAACACACACACTTCAGCTCACTACTGCACACCTACGGCATGAAGGTAAAAATACATATAGTGAACCCTTGCAGCACATGGCGTTTATAAATAGTGAAGAGTAAAAAAAGACTAAAATTTAGGCAACGACCTACAAGTTCCCTATTGTATTTTGAATGATTATTTTTTTTTTTTTTTTTTTTTTTATTCTCTTGACGAAATGATTGCATTTTTCACTGCCTGAACATATCCCAAAACTCATGAAATTTTAAATATAAGTCACACATGGCGAAAAATGTTATAATCTGTTGTCATCCTGAATTTTCACCACTCGTGATATATATCTTTTTAAATAAATAAATCATGGCATATAAATAAATAAAATAAACATGTCTATGCTTGGACATATATCTTATGCTAAAATTGTTTAAATTATCACTATTATTATTGTTATTATTGTTGTCATTATTGTTATTATTATTAACTTTAACAAAATTGTAAAAACAAAAACAAAAAATATAATAACAGTGCAAAGCTTGTAACGTCATACTCAAGAAGACTCAGCTTTTCCTTTTTAATGAATTATCAAAAATGTATAAAATTCTGTTTCCACTTTGTCATTGTGCACTGAAAAAAGAAAATAGTTGAACCAACTTAATTGAATTGTTTCATTTGGTAACACCTAAACGAATTAAGTTCTTTCAAATTAACTTAAAATCAATTGTGTTAATCTAACTTATTACATTAATTTGAAAGAACTTAATTCATTTAGGTGTTACCAAATGAAACAATTCAATTAAGTTGGTTCTTTTGTCATCGTGGTGTATTGAGTGTAGGTTGGTAAAGGGGAAAAATGTATTTAAATTATTTTAGTATAAGGCTGCAACATAACAAAATGTGAAAAATGTGAAGCGGTCTGAGTATTTTCTGAATGCACTGTAGATAGATTTTTCCATCCCCTCTCTCCATCTTGTAGCAGAGAGAGTGATTTGTTAGATAGATTTATTAATGTCGTCTGCATGACTCATTAATTCTTTATCTAAATAAAGTGTGTGCAAGTTAGACCATAACTCTGAAATCTCTATGGTGCTGAAGTAATAGATAGATTTGTGTGTGTGTGTGTGTGTGTGTGTTCTTGTACTTCCTACATAGTGAGGACCAGAACACGTTTTTAACCAACAGAGTGAGGACATTTTTGCAAATGTTGAGAGTTCAGACTTTGTTTTAAGGGTTAAAGGTTACATGATAATGATAACTAACTGAAACTGTATTGTGTGGTTACAAAACTAACTACAATTATAGTGAAAATGTCCTTCGTTTTCATCGTTGTCAACTTTTTTCATACATAATGAAGATGGATAAAACAAAGGAAATAAAGGCAAAATTTACTGTGATCTCTTTTAATCTCCCACCCAACAAATACCCCATTACAAAAAACTACAACTAAGAAAAACTAAACTAAAACTAAAGCATTTCAAAAAATAAAAAATTAACTAAAACTAGCAAACTCACTCTAGAAACTCACACCGAAATTAAAACTAAAACTGATGAAAAATCCAAAACTATTATAACCTTGCAAGGGAATTCACTGTTCCAATGAAGGTCCTCACAAAGGTATAAGTACAAGAATGTGTATGTGTGTGTGTGTGTGTGTGTGTGTGTGTGTGTCTGTGTGTGTGTCTGTGTGTGTGTGTGTACCCCGTGTCCAGAGCAGACGGTCTTGTCATATGTCCCAGGACAGGTACTGAAGTTAAACTGTTGGACGGGGAGACATTTGTGATTGAAACAGATGCGGTCCGTCCCACAGGCCGTCCCGTCCTCCACGTATCCCAGGTCAGTGTCTCCGTCGATCAGCACGTGAGCACCACTGAACAACAAACACACCTGAGTCACTCACACAGCACTTAACGTGAGAAAGTCTGTCTCAAATGTATGTTAACGCACATGGACCACAGCGCAATGGGTCCCTGGGATCAGACAGGCAAAAAATCTCACCGTCCTTGCTACATAGAGTCTTGGAAAAAATGATTAGACCACCCTTGTTTTCTCCTTGCTTTCTTGTTCATTTGATGACTGCTACATCTAAAGGTACATTTGTTTGGAAAAATATAATAATAATAACAACAAAAATAGGTCATATGAGTTTAATTTAAGAGCTGATATCTAGACATTTTCCATGGTTTTCTTGATAATGATTTTGGTTATTATCAAGGAAACTGTGGAAAATGGCTAGAAATCAGCTCTTAAATTAAAGTCATATCAGCTTTTTTTGTTGTTATTATTAATTTTGTCCAAACAAATGTACCTTTAGATGTGCCAGGCATTAAAATGAACAAGAAATTGAAGAAAACAATGGTCTAATCATTTTTTCCATGACTGTAGGAGCAAGAACTTTTTATAGTTGTTTCATCTCTCCTTATAATTGTTTTTGTCGTTTTGTAGTTATTTTTTGTCTCATTTGCTGCTTTGTCCCTTTTTAAAGTCGTTTTGAGTCTCATTGTAGTTATTTCGTTTCCTGCTGTGGTTGTTTTTTCCCTTTTTATGGCTGTTCTGAATCTCTTTGTGCCTCTTTGCAGTCATGTCATGCTCATGTAAAGTCTCTTCAAGGTTACGGTATGTAACCTGTACATTTTGGACTTTTTTTCAGGGGGACCTCTGACAAGTCGGGCCCCTGGACCGGTGCCCAGTGGGACTGTTCAGTAATCCATCCATGTTAATACAATACAGTACATAAGAGCTTATGCATGTCTTATATTTGTCATAAGTGTTTTCCTAGCTATTGTTGGAAGTGGTGAGTTTAACCCTATAAAGCCTGAACCATGAAAAAAGTGTTTGATGAACCTGCTGACAAATAAAAAAATCCAATATCAATAGGCATATATGAATTCTAATTTGTATCATATTTGATACATCAGGTCTTTTTGTGCTCACAGTGTTGCTCACAGTTTGTTTTTCTTGAACTAACAAAAACATATAACACCCAACATTTTTAACCTATTAATACTTTGACTTCCTTTTATCATTTTCCTCAAACATGCAAAATATTTTTTTTCCATATAACACAACATCATACATCTGCCGATATGAAGTTTTCCCGCAGAAATGACTGATCCACCAGTGGAACCTGCATATCTTTTTTGCTACATCTGGTATTTTTGTGCAATTTGTTGCTCTTTTTTTCTTCTTCAACACATGAAGAAAAGAAAGTTTTTCAGGAAAAAAAGATCACAATGATGATGTAGAGTTCTCAAAAACTTGTGTATCAAATATGATACACTTGGCTTTATAGGGTTAAAACGTCAGTATTCTTTCACACTTAATGTTGCTTTTATTCAGCTGTCCAGAGTTTTCCTAACTATTGGAAAGACAGAACCTTGGAACAAAACTAGTCCAGAGATGAAAGACACAACAGTCTTTTTCAGGCTGCTGGTTTGGGCTTTGTGTATTTTAGGAAGTGTTTTCACTGTGTACCTGCAGTCAAGAGAGGCACTGTGGCGGGCGACTGAGAAAGAGGTCAGCCCTCCCTGCAGCTCTCCCAGACGTGGGGCGGGTGAGATGTTGGAGCACAGCAGGTACCCACAATGAACATCCCTGAAACACAGAGATGATACCAAACATCACGAAGAGTAAAAATAAGACCATTAAAGACTATTTCAGTCACAGAAAGGAGTTGCTCACTGTTTGTTACACTGGATCCAGGTGTCTTTGTCCTTCCCACAGTTGCCTTTCTCTGTCCCTTCGATGTTTAACTTCTCGTAGCAGAACTTGTCGGCCGCTGTTGCCTCTGAGGGAGATAAAAAAAACAAAAAAAACAATCAAAGTCACAGCTTGAGGAGTTGATCTCTACCAAATCAAAGTTTTGTTGGTGTAGGCTACTGAAAATCCATTGTATGTGATGTCAGACCATCTTTTTTTATTTTTATTGTTCAAGTAGGGGGCAGACAAACATAAGAATTTTTTTCTTCTTGCTGCTCCTTTCTAATCATGAAGGTGTAGAGTGTGTCTCTGTACACATTTTGTTGTCCACTTTCATGAAAGGAACAAAATAAATAAATAAATAAATAAAAATAAAAAAATAAAAAAAGGTGTAATAATAGAGATGCATGTGGTCTCTTTTACATCTCTACATGTCTCTTGCAGATGAATCAGTACAAAATGGATTTGCACATAGGACTATTCCACTTACTCTCTCCCCAAATGTACTTGCACTGCCTGTCTTTGGTTTTGCACCTTCCATTGAAGCAGCGACCCTGTAGAAAGAAATATTGATTAAAAAAATGTCACCTGTGCAGAGGTGAATACATTCTAAATGGGAAGTATCTCAATATCTCACCTGGTCCTTTTCACATGTGTAGCCATCCATCTTGTGCACATTTGGTGGACACTGCAAAAAAACAAACAAAAAACCTCAGAGATGCCATGATTTATTGTCTGATTAACAGGTATGTAGTTGCAATTGCAGAAAATTGTGTGAGACAAGTTGATGCTCACCTGGCTGGAGTTTCCTGTGCAGTTTTCTGGGATGTCACAGTCGTTCACTGCATCTCTGCACACAACACCCATGAACTCCATCTGTAGCAGCATACAATAAAGAATAAACAGACTCTGGGTGTTTGTTATTAGCCTTTGTGTCAGAGGAACAGGGATTAATCAGTCAACCCTGTCAATCTAGTGGTTCAATGCACCCTCTCGTTTAACTTTTGACATCCCAAACTACCCAAAGTCCATCTTAGACAAGTCTGTGTACCCAAACACAACTCAACTACATTTTGTTTTATTCATTCTGAGGCTGTAATTACATTTTACTAGTAGTCCGATGAAAGTAAAATCAAAACTCTTCAAGATTATTGTCACATGTTTGAGTTGGTGTCAGATTTTACAGAAATGTCTCTACTGTAATCATAGAAAAGATTTATTTGTTAGTCGTTTTAACTCAACTCAAACTTATTTATATAGCACTGTTTATACAAATACAAAGCCCAATGTACATAAAAAAATAATTATAAAACAATAAAATATGAAAATAAAATAAAAGTTGACAGAAAAAAAAAACACCACAGATTTTTTTTTTAAATAAAAATTTTAAATTATTAGACCACCCCTGTTTTCTTTAGTTTCTTGTTAATTTTAAGAGCTGATATCTAGCCATTTTCCATGGTTTTCTTGATAATGATTTTGGTTATTATCAAGAAAACCATGGAAAATGGCTAGATATCAGCTCTTAAATTAAACTCTTTTGAGCTATTTTTGTCGTTATCATTATATTTGTCCAAACAAGTGTAGCTTTAATTGTACCAGCCATTAAAATGAACAATAAATAGAAGAAAAAATGGTCTAATAATTTTTCCATGACTGTATACAGTACAGGCCAAAAGTCTGGACACACCTTCTCATTCAATGCGTTTCCTTTATTTTCATGACTATTGACATTGTAAATTCATCAAAACTATTAATGAACACATGTGGAATTATGTACTTAACAGAAAAGTGTGAAATAACTGAAAACATGTCTTATATTCTAGTAAGCAAAGGGTGGCTACTTTGAGGAATCTAAAATACAAGACATGTTTTCAGTTATTTCACACTTTTTTGTTAAGTACATAATTCCATATGTGTTTATTCATAGTTTTGATGCCTTTAGTGAGAATCTACAATGTAAATAGTCATGAAAATAAAGAAAAACGCATTGAATGAGAAGGTGTGTCCAAACTTTTGGCCTGTACTGTATATAAAAAACTAAGGTTATTACTCCAATATTATATATATACGCAATATTACTCCAAATTGAATTAACCTATTAAAACAAAGTCTTGGAAACCAGAGACGAATAAATGAATGTAAAATCACAGAAATGTCCACTTGTAGACCATAATAGACATCATCCTTCAGCTTCATGCCATGTGTAGTAATTGCGTCTGTTTTACTGAGGATGAAGGAGTCCTGTACCTGACACTTGCTGCAGCAGAGTCCATTGCTACACTTGGAGCCTTGAGTCAGGGTGCACTTGTCACAGCAGGCCTCGCCCTCTTTGGCACACTCCTGAAACACAAACAACCAGGAAACTGCTCTCAGGTGTTTTCTTTTTAATTTGATGTAAGTTTTATCATGTAACACATGATTAAATTAAATTAAATCATAATTTTTTTTTTTGTTTTGTAGTTATTTTTTGTCTCATTTATTGCTTTGTCTCTTTTTAAAGTCGTTTTGAGTCTCATTGTAGTTATTTCGTTTCCTGCTGTGGTTGTTTTTTCCCTTTTTATGGCTGTTCTGAATCTCTTTGTGCCTCTTTGCAGTCACGTCATGCTCATGTTAAGTCTCTTCAAGGTTACGGTACGTAACCTGTACATTTTCACGTTTTTTCAGGGGGACCTCTGACAAGTCGGGCCCCTGGACCGGTGCCCAGTGGGACTGTTCAGTAATCCATCCATGTTAATACAATACAGTACATAAGAGCTTATGCATATCTTATATTTGTCATAAGTGTTTTCCTAGCTATTGTTGGAAGTGGTGAGTTTGGCACACTCCTGAAACACAAACAACCAGGAAACTGCTCTCAGGTGTTTTCTTTTGATTTGAAGTTTTATCATGTAACACATTATTAAATCTCACTGTATAATCTGTTTAAACAGAAGTCTCTCTGGACAAACGGTTATCACTGTGTACACAGCTACTTGATTTCTCCAAACGCATTACTTCATTACCTCTCATTAGTCCGACACAGCAGGTGGTTTTGTTGTTGGGTAATTAGCAAACCACTTTGACCTCGGATGATTATCAAGTTAACCCTTCATAATAGTACAACTCTGTGTTACGTCCAGTCATCTGCAGCAGTCTTTCCTTAGGGAACTCCTTTTATATCAGTGAGTAAACTGACGACCCCTGAATCAGTGGCATATTTTATTGATTTTTCATGTTATATTCAATGCATAACAATAACACATACACTGTATAAATAACCCAGACAGTGAATGCACTCATTGTAGGAGTAAACAAGCATGTTGAATGGATTTTGAGCAGATAATTTCCTCTGTTTGTATTTGCTTTTCTTTTATCTTAAAAAAATCCTAAATACTTAAAAGGCTTCTTTTGTTTTTGTTTTTTGTTGTTGTTGTTGTTTTTTTGTTTTGTTTTTGTTGTTGTTGTTGTTGTTGTTGTTGTTTTTACAAATTTGATGGTTACTTCTCCCTAACTGCTCTATTAGCACTTTGGTTATTTTTACTGTGTAGTTTTCATAATGCATCAGTGATCCCTTTTACTTTTATTTATTTTTTTCGAATACAATTCTGTGAGGCTGGGGGTGTATCCTAAAAATCCTAAATACATAATAGGCTTCTTTTTTTTTCTTTTTTTGACGAATTGGTTACTTCTCCCTAACTGCTCTATTAGCACTTTGGTTATTCTTACTGTGCAGTTTTCAACTGCATGATGAGCTGTTTAGAAAAGATGGAAGGCTTTTTTAAACCTTAATCAATAATGAAAACCTTAAAAATAACAATTTAATTTAGCTTTCATCACAGACATGCATAAAATCCAGAGGTCAGCTGTATATATTTTTTTTAAAAAAGGTTGTCTTATACTATTAAAAATGACAAAGGGCTTGCGAACTCCTATGAGTCTTTGCTGACCCCTAGTGGGGGTCGGGACCCTGTGGTTGGGCAACAGTGATCTGCAGCAGCTATTCTCAACCTTGGGGTCGGGACCCCAATTGGGGTCGCGAGATGATTTCTGGGGGTCGCCAAATCATTTATGAAGTCAGCTCTGTCTCCACTGTGTTAAAGTGTTCATGGGTTAATGTGTTTTAGTCTTTTTGGTCACTTAATGTCTTTTTTTTGGTCATTTTGTGTGTTTTTTGGTCATTTTGTGTCTTTTTTGTGTCTTTTTTTGATCATTTTGTGGTCAATTGGTGTCTTTCTTGGTCATTTTGATCCCTTTTTTTGGTCATTTTCTGTCTTTTTTGGGTCATTTTGTGTCTTATTTTGGTCATTTTGTTTCTTTTTTGGGTCATTTTGTGTCTTTTTTGGTAATTTTGTGTCTTTTCTGGTCATTTTGTGTCTTTTTTGGTCATTTTGTGTCTTTTTTGATAATTTTGTGGTCAATTTGTGTCTTTTTTGGTCATTTTGTTTCTTTTTTTGGGTGATCTGAACTGTGCGTGTGAGATTCTGTTCAGTGAGCGGGGGTCGCGGACAACATGCATGTTAAATTGGGGGTTGCGACTCAAAAAGGTTGAGAATAGCTGATCTACAGTTCTGTGACATACCGCTGGACCGCCACAGTCACACTCCTCTCCTGGCTCCACGATGCCATTTCCACACACCGGAGGATCCAACAGCTGAGAGAGGAAAGTGGCAGGATCAATATTTAAACATGTATCTGAGTGAATCATAAATGTGTGAGTGTCACGCACCTTCATAGGTTTGTTGAACAGACAGGCTCCTCCACCGCTGTTCAGAAAGTTATGGAACTCCTCCACGTTGCAGTCTGAGAACCTCTTGGGCAGGTAGAAACTGTTCAACACAACCGCAACATGTTTTATTGTGGATACAGCACAGGCAGCATCTTCACATAATACTGGGAGAGACAAGGGCTTGTCCCCTCCCAAATTTCAGTTTGCTCTGTTTTTACTCACACAAATTGATTTTTCATACCTCACATTTATTTTCAGTGATACAGACAATGCCATAGCAGGTTTGTCATATTTAAAACAGTTTGAATTTTTAAGACCGTGCCATGAATATGTCAGGTTTTACCACAAGTTTACCATACTCACAGTTCAGAGGAGATCCTTACTACAACATGGAGGTACAGTAGACAGACAGTAGAGCTAACAGCGTGAGGGTCACATGGAGATATGTGTCGGATGTGAATGGATTCTAAGATGCATTTATGAATTTTGCCCAGGATGACTCACAAAAACAGTTATTGCATTATCATGTGATACTAAAACGACCACATCAATATTCAACCAATTATTTTCTCTGAGCAGAAATCAAGCTCTTTGCCTCTTAAATGTTCTGTGTGATTGCGTCGATTCATTTACAGTAAAAATATAAAAATCCAGCTTGATGACATTCACCTGAAGCACAATCAACATGTGGAGAATTTGAGCAAATCTATTATATTTAAATGCTTTTAATGACCTGAGCTCAGACCTGAGCAGCACTTAAATATCATTTTCTGCTGCATTAATGCTGATTATACTGCTGGCACATGTTTAACTGGAGTACCTCTGGCCGTGAGGCTCATCAGGAGACAATGCAATAACAGACAGACTGGGGCTGCAAGAGGCTGTCGTTCTTTGATATGAAATGTGGCTAAATGAAGCCGCCTACAGAGATAATGGTTGTATAAAGAGCCAGTAATGACGCTCTGATGGTGGATGAAACACACTACAATATTTCAGGTAGGTTTCCTAAACTAATCAGGCTTAAAGTTGTTCCAACTAGCACAGAGATTTATATCTTTGATTTCTAAATTTGCACCAGTGTTTTATTTAATCAAAATCTTGTAGTGTTTATCCCCTTTAAACAGTAATAAGGGATGAAAATAAGATGAAACGTGCTTTAATGATTCACTGGTCCGAAGTACAATCGTTATCATGTAGAATAAAATTATTCAGCCATGATAAAGACGTTTTCATTTCACAGCACATAAGACAATTAAAAAAAGTTTCCTCAAAGGAAAAAAGACATGTTTGCTGGTATTTCCTCTTTTTGTATAGTCCTGTGTGAATTAAATACTTGACAGATGAAAAGTACAGAGTAGTTTCTTATTTCATTAAGAACTAAGTCCAGAATTAACATAAGAGTTTCAAGTGAAATTAAAAAAGAAAAAAACAAAAACTAATATTTCCAGCTAGACATTGACTATACTTACTTGCATGCACACAAATAGATATTATAATAGGAAAATAGTTTGATTTAACTACACTGGGAGCTTTACAATAAATGTGAATGAATGAATGAAGAATATCCTGCTCACTGACACAATTATTATGAATAACAAGCCTTGTCCTGAGCTGTATGCACTGTTGAATTCTGGGTAATGCAGTATTGAAGGTTACCAGTTGGAGTCCAGTTTGTTAATCTCACTGAACTGAGTGATAACGTAAATATTGTATGTGCCTACTGAGTTAGTATGTGCCTATTTTTATTAATTTTGATGATATATTCTTAATATATGATTTTACTGATAACATTGAATTATTGCCCCGTTCTAACAGTTACTACTGCATTGTTGGCCTGTAATGTGTATATTTATTTTATAATGTACATGAAGCGCTTCATACTATTTCTTCATTCATTCATTCGTTCATTCACAGTGACTCTATCCCCCTCTAGTGGCATGGTGGTGTCTGAACCACAATCATTCAATATATTTTACACAATTTAAATTTATTAGCAGAATATATACTACCGGTCAAAAGTTTTAGAACACCCCAATTTTTCCAGTTTTTTATTGAAATTCAAGCAGTTCAAGTCAAATGAACAGCTTGAAAGGGTACAAAGGTAAGTGGTGAACTGCCAGAGGTAAATAAAAAAAGGTAAGCTTAACCAAAACTGAAAAATAATGTACATTTCAGAATTATACAAGTAAGCCTTTTTCAGGGAACAAGAAGTGGGTTAACAACTTAACTCTATGGAGTCTTGGGCTATTTTGTCCATTTTTGAATCCTTTAATGTCTTTGTAAGTCATTTTTTCTTTTTTTAGTCATTTTGTGTCTTTTGGTGTCTTTTTTGTCATTTTGTGTCTTTTTTTTGGTCATTTTGTGTCTTTTTTTAGTCCTTTAGTCCAACATAAAATGTGATTTTGAATCTTTTTTTTACTTTCAACACACATCATGCTCAATAAAGAATTTTAAATGTTGCAAATGTGCATTAATTTCAGAGTACACTGAGACATTAAACTGCATAATTTTCAATTAAATTCTGGAAAAATTGGTGTGTTCTAAAACTTACTTTACATACCAGTAGTGTATGAATTTTTTTCACACTGTATGATTCTTGGAAATCAATTTTATCATGAGATGATGACAGAAAGGAAATATACATAATACTGCAAAATAAACATTAAGAAATTATAAATCCTAACTCGACCGTAATGTATGTTCAAACAATATGTGCATACAGGGTCGTGCACAAGGCAGCTGCCCTTTTTCTGAATTTGGCTGAGCCGCCCCACTGGAGGTAAGAATTTGTTTTATTTTGTTGTTGTGGTTGCATGAATATCAAGGTTATTATAGTAAATGAAAACTAGAATTGAAATTTTTTTTTCGTTAACTGAAATAAAAATAAAAACTAGAGTTTTTAAAAAAACGATAACTAACTGAAACTGTTTTTTGTGGTTACAAAACTAACTAAAACTAACTAAAATTATAGTGAAAATGTCCTTAGTTTTCGTTTTTTGTCAACTTTTTCCATTCATAATTCAGTGTTTCTATTTGAACATGCAACACATGGTGAATATGTTTACTGAGACTGGGATGTTTACACTAGAACCACAATTCAAAACACCCAGAACTGTAAGAGTTAATAACCTTATTGGGGATGAGATGATAAACCAAAGGAAATAAAGGAAACATTTATTATGACCTCTTTGAATCTGGCACCCAACACATAGCCCATTAAAAAAAACTAAAACTAACATTAAAACTAATAAAAACTAAACTAAAACTAAGCATTTTCAAAAATAAAAACTAAACTAAAACTAAGCATTTTCAAAAATAAAAACTAAACTAAAACTAGCAAACTCACTCTAAAAACTAACTAAAACTAACTGAATTTGAAAACAAAAATTCACAACGAAATTAAAACTAAAACTAAAGAAAAATCCAAAAATATTATAACCTTGATGAATATGAGTGAAGTTAGACCAAATTTAATCACAATACAAACTTGTATTAGTTTTTGATAGTTATGCCTCCAAGGGACACAGAGATAGGGCGACCTAAAGCTGTAAAGTTGGAGCAACAGCCCTTCAAAATGTCTGCGCGCATCCCTGTGTGCATACATTTATGTGAAAAGACTAATCGCATCACACACACACACACACAAACACACACACACACACAGACGAACACACACAGTAGCTAAACCCTGTGAGAAATGTAAGAACAGTTAGTAGTCAGGTTAGGTTGATCAGACATGCAGGTGCTGAGGGATAAAAAGAAACGTCCGTCAATGGACATGACTGAGGTTTGCTCATTGAATACAAGCGTCTGAAATACCATTGACTTTATTTTAGAGACTTCAGATCTGGGCCAGGTCCATACACAGGTGAGTTACCTGTCCCCTGTCATGTGACCACATGACATCATAACAGGCTTATTATGGTTAACCAATGGAGCAGACTCTGGACGAGGAGTGTTAGGGGAGAGCACTGTTGTTACAGGGAAATGAGGTTGTCAAATATTGGTCTAAGATGAGAATGACATTGCAGACTGTATCAATCGGTTAGACATGGACGAAAAGAACTGATGAAAAGTCTTGACTTTCAAAGGGCCGGAGGGAGAAGGAGCTTGTTAATAATAATAATTAGAATAATCAAATTAATAAAGTTTTCTTGACTGATCGGCCGGTGACATCCAAAAACTGAAGAATACACATGAAGTTCATGTGAAATTGTACAAAATGATTATGAAAAATACAGTCAGTGTATAAAAAGGAGACATCCGACTGTATTTGTTCAAATCATTTGAATAAATAAGAGAAGCTGGGGCCACAGTTGCTGTTGGATGAGATGGGAAAGGTTGTGATGACTGACAACCCTCCGACGAGGCAGCCGGTTGGTTCAAAACAGCACAGGCAACGTTAGCCAAGCTTCTGCTCACCTGCTGTCCCATTCGGGATAGAGGGGGAACGCGAGAAGTATTTAAGAAGAGGGGTACACACACACATTCACTCACACACACACACACACACACACATCGCAGAGGCTTTTACAGACACAACACACACACGGCCACATCCGTATGCTCTCAGCAAGCCTGCACAGCATAAACACTGCAGATGTACACAAACGCATTATAAGACAAACAGTGTCAGGAACATACACAGACGGATCTATCACCTGTTTTCTAATCTTAGCAAGCAATTATTATATAACACATAACTGCTGAAACATCTCAATAAAGTTCAATAAACTAAAGCCTTGTGGATAATAATACACAGAGGCTGACACCTAGTGGTCAATTTTCAAACTACAATAACACTCCAATGGAGGACATATTGATATCATCATATTACATCTCATACATGTAAATAATAAATTATTGAGGAAAAAAAAGTATTTTGTGATGTAAGCATTAAAGCCAAAGTACAGCACTGTATCCAATATTCATGTCATTATTAAAATGTGTGTGGAAACTGATAACATCAATCTAAAAGAGTAACAACTGACTCAAAAACTTTTGTCAGGCAATTGGTTGTTGCCGTCTGTCTCTGTCATGGCTTCAGAGTTATGAATTGATGAGGAAATGTTCTGTAAAAGTAACTTACCCAACATCATCCATGATACAGCCCGACCAGCGATCGTCACACTTGCACTCGCCTGGAGAAATCACAGCACAAAGACAGGAGGTGAAATGAAAGTGTGCTGGAGGAGTAAGAAAAAAAAGATTAATTAAGGTTTAACTTGGTACCATTGAGGATCCTCTTCTTGTCAGAGAAGATGCCAATGTTCTGTCCAAGAGACTGAGCGAGCGTTATGGCCATCTCATCTGTTTTCCCGTACTGATGAAGAGAGAGAGAGAGAGAGAGAGAGAGAGAGAGAGAGAGAGAGAGAGAGAGAGAGAGAATAAACAGAATATCAGATAAGTCTGGAATAAATAATGGTGTTAGAAAGGCATCCCCCTGAGATTAAGGTGAGACACTACAGGGAAAAAACAAAAAAATTTTTAATGCACTGGTCAATCTTAAGATTTTGGGCTATTTTACTTCCATAACACGTCTTGTTTCAGACTGGTGGAAAGTCTGAAACAGTCCAAGCACACATCTATTTTATGGCAGATGCTATTGGCACCCAGGTGTCCAAAGCTAACAAATCATAAAGTATTACATTTTAAGTTAATGATAGTTTTTTAAAAAGTGACTTATTGCATCCAGAAGTATTCATTTCTACCTATTATGAGTAATTTTTGCATGAACAAGGTGAAGGAGCATGATATCTACACATTGGCCTTATAAGTTAACCGTAAAGTTACTATTACGTATAGACGTTAGTTTTGCAAATGACCAACAAGCTTTAGCGTTTTCCTACTAATTCAACACTAATTGAACGAGACATAACAGGCAGGCGTACCAGCGGCCCTGGGTTTGATGGCCCCATGACTTCCAACCTGAGCTAAACAGCTAGTTGAAGAACAAACCCTTAACTAACACACTTGCAGTGGTGGAAAGTAACTAAGTACATTTACTCAAGTACTGTACTTAAGTATAATTTTGAGGTACTTGTACTTTACTTGAGTATTTCCATTTTATGTAACTTTATACTTCTACTTCACTACATTTAGAAGCAAATATTGTACTTAATTTAGCTGACAGCTTTAGTTACTTTTCAGGTCGAGATTTAACATAAACAAACATGATTAATTAAAAGTGTTTTTTTTTTAATTAAATCTCATAACAGTATATTAAGTAGTTAAAATGAGCCATGTCTTTAGAAAAATTAAAGCACTTACATAAATGCATCAATACAAATAGCCTAATGTAATAATATATTTGGAATAAATATTACAATCTGAATGGGTCCATTCTGCATAACGAGTACTTTTACTTTTGACACTTTAAGTACATTTTGATGCTGATCCTTTTGTACTTTTACTTCAGTAAGTTCTGAATGCAGGACTTTTACTTGTAGTGGAGTAATTTCACAGTGTGGCATTAGTACTTTTACTTAAGTAAGAGATCTAAATACTTTTCCCACCATTGCACACTTGTTAATGTTATTGTTAAGTCACAAGGACGTTAGGCACGATCCTGCCCACTCGTTGCTTCACAGGGTGTCTGTGACCGAGTGTAAATAGCCAAATCTATTCTCACCCAGATGCAAATAGACACTTTTTTTATTATACTTAATTAGATTTCCCCGTAAATTGACCACATGTTAGCATTAGAAAATGCCCCATTTACACATTTAAACATATAATTTCAGAAAAGTTGTAACAGAAAAAATAATTAGGATGTTTTAATGTCATTAAAACTGAGTTTTTGAATTTAGAGTTTTTGGTTTGAGACTCACCTCATTGACTCCGCCTCCTTTAGTCAGAGAGCAAACTCCGCCCATATACGAGGCTCCTCCCCAGCTGCTATGGAAACGATTCCCTCTGGTAAGTAGAGAAAGTAATTTGTTTAATAAAATAAATAATTTAAAAAGAGAAGTAAAAACATCTGTTTAAGTATTCTGACTTACGAGAAGAGGTGCACAGAGTCACATTTCTCCTTGATGAAGTCTTTTCGATACTTCATGAACTCCTTCAACGTCACCATGGGGTCGTAGTCGATGTTGAACTTGTTGTCAGCCGACCACGTTTCCATGGCAACCAGCACAATCCGGGTATTGAGCTGTTCCTTGAAAATCTGGGGAATTAAAAGCATATTTAATATCAGTTTTCTTTTGAAAGTTATAAGCTAAAAGATCCAAAACAAATAAATGATAAAGCCTGATCGATATCAAAACAGACTGGCACATTTCATAATTATCAACATCTCCAGCTGTGCAGTACTCAAGTACTGAACTTAAGTATAATTTTGAGGTATGTGTACTTTACTTGAGAATTTCCATTTTATGAAACTTTATACTTCTACTTCATTTTAGGGACAAATACAGTACTTTTTACTACACTACATTCAGCTGACAGCTTTAGTTACTTTTCAGGTCAAGATTTAACATAAAAAAACATGATAAAAAAAAAGTGATTAGACTTTTATTTATTAAACCTCATGACAGTGTATTTAGTAGTTAGAATGAGCCATACCTTGAGAAAATTAAAACACTGCTTATAAAAATGCATCAATAATAATAATAATAATAATAATACAATCATATATTAAGAATATATAAAACAATCTGAATGGGGACATTCTGCATAACAAGTACTTTTGTATTTTTACTTCAGTATGTTTTTAATGCAGGACTTTTACTTGTAGTGGAGTAATCCCACAGTGTGGTATTAGTACTTTTACTTAAGTAGCATATTTTAATTCTTCCTCCAGCGCTGCAGCTGTGTGTCTCAGCAGCTCAGCGTGATCAGCTGATGCTGCCACCAGCCAGCAGCACATCAGACGGACTCAATAAGGTTAAACCGTCTGAAGGACACAGAGGGAGCAAACTGGATGCTAAATAATAATGTTTGCTTTCATAAGATTGAAATCCATCGGGGCACCGGGGCAGGCAAACACAGAAGGAGGACGAGAGCAAAGCCTCTTTGTTTAAGCTGAATGCTGATAGTCTGGACTGAGACAGAGCTGACGGAGCAGAGAGGAAGTGGTCAGTGATGTATTCAGGCTCAGTCCAGCGCCAGCAGCCTCTCCCTGCCCTCCACTTAGATCAGTGCACGTTTTACAAAGATAAGATACTTGCTGATATCACAAAAATTGCCACACTACGGTTGTGAATCAGTTCAATTCAGGGGCCTGTGCTTTATATGAGATATAATTTGCCTTGCAACTTGATGGGCTTCATTTAGAGTGATAAACCTCCAGCTGATCCACTATTTCTGGTTGAGGACTCTATGAGCAACTGGACCTTAACCCCCCTGTGCCCCTCCCTCATCCCAACCCCTTCTTTCCCTCTTATGTTGTCTCTTTTTGTCTGTTTGTGTCTTATCTTCCTCTTATTCAATTATTATTATGTATTTTTTATTTTATTTTATTTTTTTTTTATTTTATCTTATAATTTTCTCTTATATGGCTATCTTCATTCATTTATTTGTTTTTGTTTTTTTTCTTTTTGTTTTGTTTTTGTATAATTTGACTATAAATTTGGTGTTTTCATACTTTTGTACTTGCCTAGTCTACGGATGTACTGGATAAACTGATGTGTGCTCTGACAGCTGATATAATTATGCATGCAAGGAAAATCCAATAAAAATAATTTTGAAAGAGATATAATTTGCCTGTTTTACACATTCAGCTACATTAACCCATTAAAGCCTGGAAAGCGGATACATCGTTTTGTAGTATTTGTATAAGCTCTCAAATACTTTTTGAATTTCATTTCTATCTGCTACAGAGGCTGAAAAATCTATTATTTAGTAGAAGAGTTGACACTTTTTTTCCCCAGAATTTTTCCAGAATTTCCAGAAAATTAGAGGCTTATTTTAAAATCGCCCAGCGGTTTTTCAGGCCTCCATGGGTTAATATCAACTTACAAAAAGCACCAAAAGTACAATTTGACAATTTTATTGCTGAGCTCTTTCAGACATTTAAATGAAAAACATCCAAAGTCTCTAAAGTTGGAATTACAAAATAAAGGCGTATCTTACAGATGATGAAATTATGTTTTCACTTCTATGATCATTTATCATTTAATCTATATACAGATCGATGTATCCCATACAAACTAGATCTAAGCTAGAAAGGGGAATTTGAGTTAAGATTTGCTTTCCTCTTATACCCTTGAATGTGTATGTCAATCAATTAAAAGGGAATGTACTATTGACTTTACAGTAAATGTTAATTGTTTGTGTCAATCAGTATTTATTGTGCCAGATATTTCCTGTCAGGGACACGATGTGGTGGCAGGACATTTGTTTGGGAACCAATGGAGGATCATAACTGTGACAATTTATTTTCCAAACAAGGATGTTTTACTGACTGCAAGCTATAAAAAAAATGTTCCTCTTGTTAATTTTCTGTATATTCATTCTCACTGTAATTTATAATTAATTCTAATATGTATTATATCTTAAAACTCACTTGTTTTGATCAGCCTTTTCTGTTTGACCTTATTATTTTCACTTCTGCTCGGTTTGTTGTTTTTATGTAGTTGTTTTTTTTATGTAGCTGACTCTGTTCTTGTTTTTATCTAATGCTTTTTGCTGTGTTTGTAAGGTGAACTAGAGTGACGTGAAAGGCGCCCTCAAACAAAATGCATAATAATTATAATTATATTTATATTTGATAAATGGTGGAAAAGGTATTCAGATCTCTTACTTAAGTAAAAGTACTAAAAACACATTGTGAAATTACTCCACTACAAGTAAAAGTACTGCATTCAAAACTTACTGAAGTAAAATCACAAAAGTATCAGCTTCAAAATGGACTTAAAGTATCAAAAGTAAAAGTACTCTTTATGCAGAATGGCCCCAGTCAGATTGTTTTATATATTCTAAATAATTTAATAAATAATTTGTATTCCTTTTTTTTGTAAGGAGCATTTTAATTCTGTAAAGACAGGGCTCATTTTTATTACTTAATATACTATTGTGAGGTTTGATAAAATAAAATAAAAAAGTTGAATCACTTTAAACTGATCATGTATTTTGCTGTTATTATTATATGACTGTAAAGTAACTAAAGCTGTCAGCTAAATGTAGTGCAGTAAAAAGTACAATATTTGCCTCTAAAATGTAGTGAAATAGTGAAATGTATATCCTAAACATTTAATCCAAATGGCTATAATTTAATGGTTTGATTCTGCAAACTGTCTTTTTAATTTAGAATTTCCTGTTACATAAAATGGAAATACTCAAGAACAAGTATGGCACTTGAATAAATGTATTAGTCAGAATGGGCTGTATCTGATGCCACTGTGAATGTGGCCTCAGTGCTCTATCTCCACGGTTTACACTGGGGATAAAAAGGGCAACTATACTCGCTCATGGAAATCAATGTGAACGTCCCAAATAGAGCCTGCTTCATATGATCCTCTTCAAGGACATGACAAAAAGCATGACCTTTTCCCCGGCTCCACCGGCCTATCAGCTTACAGACATGACCCTGCGGCAGGTCAGATTTCAGCAGCGCAGCAAACAGATGTGGCTACAAATAATGAAACATTGAAATATCTGCCTCAGTTCTGCTGGGATGCCTCTGCTGTTTCAATCCTCTGAAAAGTCATGACTGGCTGGTTAATGGCCGCACGCAGCATATTATGGGCCAGCAGAGGTTTTAAATGTAGAGAGTGAGGTTGGTTAAATGAGAAATCAGTGCAATGTGCGCTCAGCTCCAATACCTGGGAGTGCTTGTGGCAAGCTTTCCAAGAAGAGGATCAATACAATTCTTACCATGTCAGCCATATTGACCACTGACTTAGCATAGTTATTCGTATGTCCGACGGAAAGCCGATGCTTCTTGTACTGAAGAGAGAGACAGAGAGAGGAGACAAATCAACCAAGGATTCATAATCTGGAACAAATTAATTTTAAGCCATTTAAGAGTGTAAAAGGAGCCAGAGTCTGCACATTTTAATTTGCTCCAAATATCAACGTATTGTTTATAAAAAAAACATTTAATTCCCAGTGAATTAGAGGAAGACCGATTCATTGGTTGGCCCATTATTTATTTATCATAGTATTTTACTGAGCCAACAGCAGGGAAAGTCACGACATCAACATTGTCTATTTATTTTCTATTTATGCAAGCTGAAAAATGTCCTTCCTCTCTCAGAAACAATGAGATGCTGATATCTGCTGATGGAAGCTGTTTTTAAGTGCAATAAAACTTTACATATTTTTCATTCATTAGTTGTTTTACTGCTGCTGATATTTATTTCTCAGCTCACCACTGTCTATTGGACTGGAAAATGCTATTTTCTATCTAGTGCCAAGAATGTTAATAATTTGCCAAAAAAATACACAAATAAACTTTGTGTATTGAGACAATATTCCCACACAAAATATGGCGATACTATGCTATTACAATTGTTCATCCACACCATATATACTTACCATTAGATGGTCATTAATCACCATCAGCTCAATATATTTGGTCTCATCCTCTACACTGTGAGACACATGTGGAGCCTGAGGGGAGAAACAACACAATTTGCTTGTGTTATTTAAAAAAAAAAAAACAGGAACAACAAACAGAAGACTATTCTCACTTTTCCTTAAACAAGACGTTTCAACATCAAGGACAATTTCAGAACAGCACACACAATAAACACAAAGATCAACTCATGTCTTGTGCGTCACCAAGAAAAGAAAAGAAACGACAAATCAATAAGGATGAACTTTGCAGAGCTATGCAGGTTTCTATTTTTTTTCCCAAATTCCAAATAAAGATAAGAGCAACTCTGAGAGCAGAGAGACCGACAGCTGCAGACATCTGACTGTGTCTGAGAAAAGACGAGGTAGCAGCCCCTTCTCACAAAGTAAATATTTCATGAAAAAGAAGAAGAAGAGAGAGAGAGAGAGCTGTGGAGAGCTGTTGTGTGGGAGGAGAGTGAGGAAACAGCGCTCTCTCTTTAGCTTTGAGAATTTCCATAAAATATACGGGCGGGGAAGCAGTTTAATAATCAGGTATGGACAAACAGCACCAGAGTATAATTATCCCTCAATCTCACAAGAACAAACAAACATGTGCGCATCATGAAGTGAAGTCAACATGAGTCCATTAGCATCCGTCTGCTAATGATGATGATGATGATTTTCTAACAGATACACCTGCAGAGGAGTCACACCTGTCTCTTTTTTCTCCTGTGAACAACTTTTGAACCGGGGAATGGAGGGCTTGGAAAAGGCGGCTCTGGAACATCACCTCGAAAACAGAAACATAAAAACTTTTCAGAATGCATTTCACTTGTTTTTATTAATATTAAACATATTGAAATCCTTCCTCATGACTTCATTCATCATCTTACCGTCAAAGAGACCACTGAGTCCCTCGTGTCCTGCAGATTTATATATCATGTGAATGCGGACATCTCCCTGAAAGACACAAAAAACAGAATTCAATCAATTCATGAATGAGACTTGTCACAGTCAGATATGCCGTCACAATAACTGCTATTTGATGAACAATATATATTGGCAAAGAATTAATTGTGATATACAATAACAACAACAACCTCAATGCTAAGGATATTTATTAACCTCTCCAGATTTTTTTCTGTCTATTTGGCTCAAGCACCAAAAAACGCACCTAGGCACTGTGCCAAAGTCTTATAATGGTCAGAAAAACCTGCTGGTTTTGGACATCATGGTGGCTTTCGTATGGTTGCCAAAAAACAAACATTAAAGAGTGTTTGGCCAGAATATTGGTCGATTTCTGCTGCCTTGCTAAACACTTTGTTGCTACTCCACCTGAATGCCAATAGCAGACAAACCTACAGATGGGCCACTAATTAAAGGAAAAACCAACATGAAGACTCTTTGGCTCAAGAACAGCTCCAGTGATATATGAACAGTATTCCTCCACAAGATATTCCCTCATTTAAATATACAACCTTTATTTAATCAGGCAATCTCAGTGAGATCAAGAGAAACCTGAGTACAGCAGACAGAAAGAAAACAAACATGTGTAACAAAAAAATATATAGCCCCAGAGGCCATCACAGATATCACTGAACAGATTTGAAGATGAAAGTGTATTTTATATCATATGATCTTATGGTGATGGTGGCGATCATATAACATTATTAGTACATGTAATAATTAAAATGAATATATTTATTTGTCTTCACATTCCCGCAGTCAAAGTAGTCCGCAATACACATACCACTGTAATATAACCTACATCTTTTAATTTTTGACATCCAATCAGCAAATCCCAGTCGACCCAAATAGCAGGTAGCAGAGCCAGTTAATGGGCTAAAAATGTATGTTGTTGCTAATCTTTGACATATTCAAGGCTGTCATTTAAAAAAATGTCCCAGCCTCCCATAATTTATCATGTGGAAAATGATGAAATGATGAAATGATGAAATCATAAAAAAAACAGTAACCTGTATTCAAACTGTCATTTAATGGGTGATAATCCTGAAATAGTTGAAAATGTGTTAGTTCATCATGATGGAAGTTGATTGAAAAATGTAACCTCCCAAAAAGTGGAAAAAATATTAACCTGTTGTTTTTATTCAAATGTGACTGCGCAAAAATGAATAATGCATTAAATATTTTTTTGATAATGCACCATGCCCAAATATTTTATCATATTGAAAACATTAAGTAATGGAATTAGCATTTAAAGGGTTAAAATGCCCCCAAATTTTAAAATATTTGCTAGTTTTGATCAGGAATTAAGTTAATTAAGAGATTTAAACCCGAATCACCCGAATTTTTATCAATTGTTGTACTTAATTTCCTTAAAGCATAGTATATTAAAGTGATACCAGAGGGTTAAGAACATAAATAATTCAAAACAAGCCAGCAGAAACTGTGACATGTCTAATTGTATCATCCCTGTGGTTTTAATGCTCTGCATGCTTGCGGTAGCACCTGTAAGACCTCACTGAGGACAGAAACCACCTGGGAGACCGCACTGAGGACAGAAACACCCTACTGTTCAGAGGCCACATCCTGTAGACGCTCGTCCTAGAGACGGTACAGTACCGGAGAGGAAAGCCTGTGCCGGGGTTTGGATAAAGGGTGCAAGGAGGGCTAAGCTGAAATGACACCGCCTTCGATCTAAAAAAACGACTTAACTGCTGGAAATATAAGGTACTGTAGTCTAATTTGACGTAGTCGCCGTGTTTGTGGTTCACATCGAGGGCGCAACAGGTTGTTGTGCTAACTTTTAGCGATCAGCTAATTAGCTAACGTTAATGTAACGAACGCTAGCGTTAAATTATTGTACAGTATTTCATGTTTTGACGGTTGATTTTAGCGAACATTTGGCTTATGGGTACATAATTGTAGCTATTAATCCTGTTGTGGGGTTGTTTATCAGACGACCGACCAAAAGAGCTAACCTAGTGTTATCATAAACTAGCGTTAGCTAAGCTAGCTGGTGAAACTACTCAGACAGGCGTCACCTGGTGAGCGGTTGCATGTAATAACAGCTTCACAAATACCTGTTAGTACTCTGTTATGGCGTAACGTTAATCACAAAATGGGATTCCTGTATAATATCAGGTGTTTGAATATGTACATTGTCTTGGTCTGAGTGTTTTATCACAGTTGATTGTTTTATTTGGGTGATGTAGTAATCAGTTATCGACATTTGCTGATGTTTTATCACTTATTACCTTGATGACTGCATCTCAGAGAGGAAATAAGTGATAAGGTGCTTTACGTGTGAAAATAAAGATGGCAGCATTCCAAGAGTAAAATTAAGTAAAAGGCTACTAGACGTGAAATAATCAAATAAAACATGTGACAACAGGATAAATACCGCTGTTAAAGCATTCAAATGTTGTTGTTTTTAAAAGATACGTTTTGATAATATTTCAAAAGATGTTGCAGACTCTGCAAGCCTCAGATCCCGAGACAGAAAGCCTCAGATCTGAGTGTCCTAACCGTTCACAAACCTAGAGATCTTTGCCAAAAGTTTTAATTTAGTTTGTACGTTTTTTAATGTGTTCAGCTAAGCAGATTAGCGGCATTTTGTATTATGAAGATATGCCATTGTTGGTTATTGGCTTTAGTACATCAAAAGGCAAATATCTAAACGTTTATGTTATATCTTTATATATGGTTTCCACACAGCCATGGTCAGTGACTCCTGCATGCTGTGACATGAAGAGACCTCATGCATCTAATTCAATTGCCCATTGTTTAGCTGTACAGTACATGTAATGCACTACAGTATAGACACTCCTGCTCTGCAACCTCAGCTCCCAAGTCATTCCCACTTTGTTTGTTAATGAAATGAGAGCATTGTTTCTCGGGGACAGCAGATATTGGGTCAACTATGCTGTGGTGAATAGAAATACAGGGGGGTTGCCCATAGCTAGGTCAGTCTGTGGCACAGTTAGCTTGCTTCAGTAGTAACGGGGCCATTTGGAGAAACTTGTATAACCATGTCTTTTTCCTATGATCAGGAGCTCTGTGCACACTTTCTGTGTACAGAAAAATGATTTACTGTAGTCACATTATGGCCATATTGCTTTCCACTACAGTGACCAGGCACTTCTTTCTAACTTCCTCTGTTTCTCTGTTCAAACAGGAACTCTCCTTGTGGCCTCAGTACCTGTCAGCACCACCATGTCGTGTCGGGACATCCACGCCACCAACGCTTTTGCCTTCTTCATTGCCTTTGTGTCTGTGGCAGGGATTGCTGTGGCAGCGTTAATCCCACAGTGGCGTGTAACGAGACTCGTCACATTTAATCGTAATGCCAAGAATATCAGCGTGTATGATGGCTTGTGGGCTAAATGTGTCAAACAGGATGGCCATTCAGGATGTTACCACTATGATTCAGAGGTATTTCAGAAGTTTGCTCTCCTCTGCTTTTGCATGTTTCCTCTCTGTCTGAAATTGTGCTAACAAAAACCATGTCCTCCCATGTTTTCAGTGGTACTCTAAAGTGGACCAGCTGGATCTGCGGCTCCTGCAGTTCTGTCTGCCTACAGCCCTGCTGTTCGGCTCTCTAGCGTTGCTGCTGTGCATGGCAGGAATGTGTAAAACCTGCTGCTGCTCAGACAAGCCTGAACCGGACATTAAGACCATCAGATTCCTGGTCAACAATGCGGGGTGTCACCTTGTGGCTGGGACGTTCTTGTTCTTGGGCGGAGCTATCGCCATCGCACCCTCAGTATGGTTTCTCTTCCGCACCAAGGAAATGAACATCAAATATGACAAAATATTTTCTGATGGCTTTGCTGTGTATGTATCTATAGGCTGCTCTGGAGGACTAATGCTGGCCTCCCTGCTGATGTTCATGTGGTACTGTATGTGTAAAAAGTTGCCTTCACCCTTCTGGTTGCCGCTGCCCTCCATGCCTACCTCTCTGTCCGCCCAGCCTCTCACTGCCAACGGATATCCTCCTTCCCCAGTTTACGGCCCTCAGCCCTTCCCACCACAGGCCTTCCCTCCCACAGTGATTGACGCCCAGCCGTATGTGACCTCCCAGGGCTACGCTCAAACTGCGGTCGCCCCTGCACCGCCACAAGTGTACATGTCTCAGATGTCTGCTCCAGAGGGGTATGGTTCAGAGGTGGGGGGGACACAGGCCTACAGCTACGCTCCCTCACAGAGCTACGCACCCTCGCAAAACTATGCACCCTCGCAGAGCTACGCTCCGTCTCAGGGCTACGCTCCGTCTCAGGGCTACGCATCCAGCTACGCCGGCCACCGCTACTCCTCCCGCTCACGGATGTCTGCCATAGAGATCGACATTCCTGTGCTGACTCAGGGTCAATAAGAGAAGGGAGGCAGATAATGTCGGCACTTTGATGGCTTCTGTCAAAGAAGTTCACCACTGATAACACTAATAGAGTATGATAGATGAAAGTTAATAACGAGAGAGCTATTTACTGTCCTGAGTGATTCAGTCAGTCAGCCTAAGTCTATGACTTGCTGATCATAAAGGATGAAAACCAGTCAAAAGAACCCTGGGGTGACTATATGAAGGATGATATTTTCTTAAAAAAGGAAAGACACTGTATTCAACTTAGTAGTAGAAAGGGAAGAAAATAAACACATTTCCAGCCAGAATACTGAAAAACAGTAAGACATCTCAACCAACTCGCCTTTTCACTGTTTAACCAGCAGAGAAGGAACACTTAACAATAGCTTCTAACCTGCTGAAGTGACCAATGGACCAACTACTGTAGCTGCAAGGAAATAGTTACTAGCATGTGGTATGGGGCTTAATATTAATCCCCACTTTTGATTTTAGATCAAAGAAGCCCTGTTTATGGCTGCCAAAAAGCTGGTGTCAACAAAATGTTATTTTACTGTTACATTTGTTTATGTTGGACACATTATTTTCATACTCAAATTGTGTCAAGCTTAAAGTATAAATCTTCTGCTATCACTACTGAACATAATCTTACATTTTGTGGTTCTGACTGGAGCAAGTGACTCACCCACCTTTTTTTATATTTTGTGTTTGTTTGTAACAGCAATTGTTTTATAAATGTTGCCCTGTGAGGAGCAGCTGTTGAAGTTTTTAATGCACTAATTATGTGAATACTGTGCCAGTTTACATTCGCCTTTGTTCACTGACTTTATAGCCTTGAGTATTTTCTAACGTATTAATTAATCAGTTATTGTAACATACTTTTATGAAGTGTCAATGTCATAGAAGTGGCACTAAGAAATGTGTTAACTGTGTTAAATTTAATGTATAGATGCAGATTTTGATTACTATGTGGAATTACAGTTTAGTAACTGTAATAGTGTAATAACTAATGTTAAAATGTTGTGTTGTTCATCTGCAATTAATTTGACAGCTCAGGATTCAAAACTTTTGCCAACTTAGCATGAAGTGTAACATCTTTCAGTGGTTTTAGTAAAGTTTGTCTTGCCTTTTGCATGTTTTGCATAATGAGCGTTGATCAACATTTCTTCAAAGTCTTAAGTCTCCATGATATTATTCTATAATATCAAAGTCAAATGGTTTTTCTACAGTCGTCTTCTTTTTGTTTTTATTAAAAAATAAATCACAATGTATGTGCCTGGCTGTTTGTGCTGGTGTAACAATAACAAAAGAAATGTACTAACCACTTTATAGTCTGTAATATGCATAATTGCAACAAAATAGAGACACAACTTACTCAGACAAAGTCTCATTTATGCTCAGTAATTTGTTCATCTGAGCAACATTTCAGTGTAACTGAATTACAAACTGGAAAAAGAGAGTCAGCTTCTCCAGTGATGGTTTCAGATGGTTGTCTCCACATTTTCAGTTTATTTGATAAATTTAGCAAATCAATGGCTTATGAGGTTCTGGTTTCCCGGAAATGTATTGCCATAAAATGTTATACTTCCTTCTGTAATCCATTCATGATGATTTGATATTAAAGTTGATCATAGGCCAGTTTGTACCAGTGATTGTACCAAGGCTACATGTACACCTCTCAGTGCCCTTTGGTTTGTTTTCCATTCACACCCTGGACTCTGCCTTTAGGGGACTAACGTTAAAAAATGAAGGGACATTTTACCCCTTAATCACAAAATACATATCTTTCATCATAACTGTGGTTCTATTTCTCAATCTAGACAGTTTTGGTGTCATTTACCAAACGTTCAATGTGCATAAAATTAATTATACGTTCTTTGACAAACATCTAATTCCATTAAATCAAGAGAGAAAGCAAACATCGCAATAAGGCATTAACAGAATTATTGATTGTGCATTAATAATAAATAAATACATTTAAAAATGTTTTCATTTATGAAATTGCCCGTAGGACCCAGTGTTGATTCTTCAAAAAGAAAAAGTCCCAAAAAGATGGGATTCTGTGGAACATAATGCATTAAATTCAGTATTCAAAGTGTATATTTACAAAACCAAAAGTTTATCAGTTTGAACACAAAATATAATGTCTTTGTACAGTTTTTGGAATTCCGACTATATTATATTTGTGGTATAAAACAGAGAAAGTCTCAAACATTATGTTGGATAAACTGAAATTACTGCAATTGTTAAATTATTAATTGGCCATCAATTTTCTGTTGCTCGACAAATCATTTATGCACTGTAATATATCACAATGAAACACCACTGCTGCTTTGGCTTTGGAGCAAGATTTTCTTTTGGCCTTTATGGCTGAAATGTGCTGAAACGCTGAACTTGTGCACATTGCACCATCAACAAAACACAGCACTTTAAAAAGCAACCAGGATAAAATAAAACTCACTGGCATTTGCCTCGAACTATGATCCGCTCTGTGGGTAAATATTGAAGTTATCACATGGTAGACTCCAGAGGAAAACCAGAGCCAATTAATAACAGTGAGCAGTCTATTAAAATGAATCTTTTAGCGCCGCAGTGTTTTGTCTTATCTTTGATGTAGTCCTCGTGGACCCAGCGTCTGTATTAACAGCCACCAGCCTAAACTGCAGCAGTCATAATTGGAACCAACTTCTTCTTTGATGAGACACTTTCATGTTGACTGAGAGTTTAGCGGCTGATGATTAATAAGACCATAATTAACAGACGTGCACGACATATCTGCTTTTGTATTTGTAGCTCATACATCATTTTTGGAGCAGTTATTCCTGAATTAAACATTCTAATAAAGCTTTTTCTTGACCGCTGTTGTCTTTGTTCATCAGAAGAAATACAACCACAGCATATAGACGCTGCAGGGAGTGTGTAGTGATGGAGATTAAGGGTCCAAACACAGATGGCTTTCATATGGCATGCTACAAAGAGACGGGGGCGGGGCCTGGGTTGCCAGTGGAGACGGCACCTCAGACACAGACTACTGCCTCATAAATATAAAGCAGGGAGGGGTAACACGCTTCCCATTTTCCCTCTCTGGCTGCATGTGTGAATGAACTGGTCCAGGTTTAGTAACATCAAGTTGGCTTCAGGCCACAGGGAGACCCCCCTATCCTTTTTTTTAATCCCATCAACTCCAACTCACACTGAGCTTCATTCCCAGCTTGAGCAAATATAAAAAAAATGCTCATTTTGGCACCCAATGCAAACACATACCCCCTACCCCCTCCATCCCCACCCCACACACACACCCTCCTACAACCTGCCACCACCCCCATCAACACACTTCACCCTTTAGCTACCCCCACACCCTCTTCCTCCTTTATCCTTCCAGGTTTGGGAGTATTTTGCAGAAATGCAGAGATACTAGCAGCCAAAAAAACCAAGAGATATTTAATTTAAAATGAGTAGAAACTGAGAAATTCTCACATTTGAGAAATTGGAATCAAAGTGCCATTTTTAGTCCAGATTGAACAAATGTAATAACTATTTCAAGCCTTAAGATAACATTCTTATTTGGTGCCAAAAGGATGGATTTCAATCATTTTGATAATATCCATGAGGTCTAAATTCCACTTTTTCCAACACGTACAAAACAAATCAGCCTCAGTGATTTTGTGTTTCGTGCTGATTACTAATGTTACCATGAATGCTAAATGAAGATGGTACACATTGTACAAGCATCAGCATTTTTGCATTTTCCTTGTGAGCATGTTAGCATGCTAGCATTAGCAACTCTGTGCAGCATCAGAGAGCCGTCATCCACTGATGGAGGTGGAACCAGGTCATAAGTGGAAACTAAAAGTCTTCACCAAATGTAATGTCATTTTAACAACAGAGTTATATTATTGACAACAATAATGAATGCCGAACAAAGTAGATCTGGTGGATTAAGTGTCGTCTTGCTGGCAATGAGTACTTAATTCGGGAAATGAGTTAATTCATGAGACACTTTTTAAATAATGTACATTTTACACTCATGTAAAAAAGAAATATTAGACCATTGTTTTCTTCAATTACTTGTTCATTTTAATGCCTGGTACAACTAAAGGTACTTTCCTTTGGACGAATGTAATGATAACAACAAAAACAGCTTATAAGAATTTAATTTAAAAGCTGATATCTAGCCATTTTCCATGGTTTTCTTGATCATAGCCAAAATCATTATCAAGAAAATCATGGAAAATGGCTAGATATCAGCTCTTAAATTAAACTCTTATGAGCTATTTTTGTTGTTATTATTAAATTTGTCCAAAGAAATGTACCTTTAGTTGTGCCAGGCATTACATGAACAAGAAAGCAAGGAGAAAACAAGGGTGGTCTAATATTTTTTCCATGACTGTATAGTATTTTCAGCTCTTCCATTTTTTTTTTTGCTATTGTGGGAGTATAGTGTCCATCAACAGCAGTCAAAAATCTATGTTTTTTACTGTGCATGCTGTTTGTTCTGAGTGTGCTTCCTTTGTCCCTTTCCTAGTGTGAACACAGCGCCTGCCAGCATCCTGCGTAGAAATAAGGTGGAATAGATTGGTGAGTGGTTGTTGGTTTTGTTGCTTGATCAATCACTTAATCAATTTATTTTTTTTAAACAGCTTGCCTTTATTTTTCCTGTACTGCAACACTGAACTCGTGGTCACTGCACCATCAATAAAACACAGCACATAGATTCTTTGTCTCCGTCCTCCCTGAAAGCGCTTAGACAAAGCTGCCGGGATGCAGCCGCAGGGGCCCTGAGGTGCAGGTGGGGTTGGAAAGGTGTCCAAAATAACAAGAAGGCTAAACATATGGTGTTTTTCTGCATATGCAAGTCAGCATCACACACCCTCACTCCAAGTTGTCTACATGCACAAACTCACGCAGACACTTACACGCTGGAGAAGTGCTAGATTTATCAGCCACGGAGCGCCCGGGTACATCGCGTTCTTAGCCTGTGAACTTTACTTTTGAAGCTCTCTGTCAGTGGCGGTTCTAGACCAATTTTACTGTGGAGGCCAAGAAGGGGCCAGTGTTTAATCAGAGGAGCACATTAGCACATGAAAAAATGGCAAAGATGATATTTAAGCATTCAAAATCTTTGAATGTCTTGAAAAAGACACAAAATGACAAAAAAAAGACACAAAGTAACTAAAAAAGACACAACAACAGACACAAAATTACCAAAAAAAGACACAAAAAGACACAAAATGATTTACAAAGACATGTAAAGACATGAAAAGGATTCAAAAATGGACAAAATAGCCCTATAAGACTCCATAGAGTTAAACTATTATACAATGTTCACATTCTGGGTTTCTTTTGTGTACAATGAGATATTGTTTGAACAAAGAAAAGGTTAGAATTGTCCCATTGTTCATCGTTGACCATTTTATTATTAATTTGACACAGGGGCCACAGCAGGGGCCAAGGGCTTCTTCACAGGGGCAGGGGCCCCTGGACGCCCCTGTGTAGAACCGCCACTGCTCTCTGTTGCTCACAACTGTAGTCTACTTGTTCACATGCTGATTCACATAACGTGATAAGACACTTTAAAACCAGTTCAGCTGCATAAGGTGACGAGAGCAGCTTGTTTAGGACACACTTAGCTAATGTCCTGTATAACTTTTTCTGCCTTGGTGGAAGAAGGGCAGATGGATTTACCATATGGCCGACAGGAGTCATGCCGATTCTCTATCTATCTCAACACACACCCATCCTGTCATCTTTTTAGATAGCTCATACAGCCTGAATTAGCGGTGCATAACGGAGCACAAAGCCTCTGCATTTAATACTGTTGCTAACTGATAAGAGGTTGTTTTAGCACACATCCTTCTATAAAAAGAGAGACCCCTCTAAAATCAGCTCAAAGCACACTTTCTTCTGTGTGTCTGCGTGTGTGTGTGTTGATACACGAGGAGCACTTAGGTTTTCGCAGCAAACATCTGTGTGACAAAAATGAGAGGAGGACTTGCAGACCAAGCAGACTGTCAGAGAGACAAAGAGAGACGTAGACTGAGAGTGAAACAGAAAAAGAGATAGTGAGAGGAGTCCAGAGATGGAGAGGAGGAGAGACAGTCAGTGTGGACCGGCGCCCTCAGGGACAAGACGTCCACAGCTCAGTGCTGACAAACTGACAGCCGACGCTGGGCTCCAGGGCAGCGCTGTCCCCGGCATTGTCATGCAGACAGGATTCCCCCACCTTAAATGCCAAACCAACTCTGGCAATGGGGCGACGTGCCACATATCTTCCAAAAAACATGTCAGTACTTATACTACGGTGCAGGTAATGATGTACTATAGAATTTACAGAAGCAGATATCTTTGAGCTCAGTTTAGATCTGGTACTTTATATCTAAATGGTGAAACTGAACGGTAGAGCAAATGTGCATCTCAATACATTAGAATATCATGGAAAAGTCCATTTCCAGTAGTGTAAATTACTTTATTTATATTTTTCATTTTATTTATTTTTATATTGTTTATTATCTATTATTACATATTATAGTATATATATTATATTATATACTGTACTATTATTATTATTATTATTATATACCGTCTTGTCACTACAGCATTGTTGCATCATATCACCAGTATAATTACCTTCATCTTGTGAACCATCCTACCAACTGATGTTCTTTTTTTAACTTCTTAAGTGTCCTTGTTCTATTCTGTGTTTTTTTTTTTGTTGTTTTTATTTATGCTATCTCAGTACAGTATTTTATTTTATTTTATTTTATTCTGTTGTATTTTATTGTACTTGAATACCGGACTTCTGTGAAAACCGAATTTCCCTTCGGGGATGAATAAAGTAATCTATCTATCTATCTATCTATCTATCTATCTATCTGTCTGTCTGTCTGTCTGTCTGTCTGTCTGTCTGTCTGTCTGTCTGTCTGTCTGTCTATCTATCTATCTATCTATCTATCTATCTATCTATCTATCTATCCATCCATCCATCCATCCATCCATCCATCCATCCATCCATCCATCTATCTATCTATCTATCTAAGGGCCAATAAGGGCCAGTTCATCAATAATAATTCAAGTTAAAAACAGTTAAAAATGAATGATAATAATCTCATTGTAATTCATGCAATGCTAAGAGTATGTTAGTTTAAAATATACAATTAGAAATGTTTAAAGGGTTAAAAATGTTTCTATGCCTTTAAATTTTACATTGTGATGTCACTATATAGTGGTAACCATGGTAACTGACTGTGTATCTTAAGTTTCGTTTTTAGTCAGAACATGGTGGAAGCAACACAGTCTTTGGACCGTGCGTCAGACTTGTAATTTACTTTGTTGTTTTTAAGTAAACATTTTAAAAGACAAAGAAGTTGTCATGTCTCGTCGCTCGCGTGGAAAAAGAGTGTTTTTATCGACTGACTATAGAAGTGGCGCAGTTACAGTTTTTCTCAGTCGCTTTGGTACATTTCTCAGATCAGAACTGAAATTCTCAAAACTACCTGTTCAATCTTCACATCATTGTGTCACTTGTGCACATCAAAAGAGCAGTTTCTCATTTCTTTGAGCAAGTTGCAAATGCTTTGGTACATCCATGCAAATGATTATGTACAATTCTCTTCTGTTTCCTACATTATCAATTGCTTATGTCATGTTGATCAAAATGTATTATCATGGGTCTCTGTTGAATAGTCTCACCACCCACAACATTTAGGCATTAGTTCATAGCATAAGTCTTTACATGCAAAATGGTTGAACACGTTGTCATAACATGTCAAGCATATTTCTATACATTTCCATGAGACTTTTTTTCTAAGTCTGCCCTGAATTGGTAAATTGCTCCCAGGTGAATCTTGACTTTCTCAAACGAATCAATCAACTGGCATGTATATACGTATATAGCCGGAGCACAACACAGTGTTACAATTTCTGAAAATGGACGGACAAGGAATTGGACGGGGTCAACAGCCAGCGAGAAGAAGAAGAAGAGGAGTGAGGCTGCGTGGCGGAGGACTTAGGAGGCAAAATAGAGGAAGAGGCAGAAGAGGCCGAGGACATATGCGTGTTCCTGATGAAATAAGAGCCACACTTGTAGACCATGTTGTCAATCATGGGCTTACAATGGCCGAGGCTGGTCGAAGGGTGCAGCCAAATGTTGGGAGGACAACTGTATCCTCAATCATTCAGACTTTTCGTCAACAGAACCGGTATGTAATCTAACAATAGGCACTGTACTGTAATACTGTATACTTTCTGTAATGCTTCATACAATATTACAGTATTCCACTTGCATTTTACAATATTCATTTAGTATACTTTATGTAAACAGTGACATTTTATCTTACTCAATTTTGTGTTTTGCATTACTATATGTCTTCCACATAGGACTGCAAGACAGCTTCACAGGGGTGGCAGAGGGCCCCTTTTCACACCCGAATGCAGTGCTGTCTTTTCTTTTCTTTATCAGGAAAAAAATAAAAGCGTAAATGTGAATCTTGTCCAGTCTCTTTCAAACTCCACATACACTAAGGTGTAACCTACAATTTACAATAATTGTCATCAAAACTTTAGCCATAGTTTACATCAGAACATCCCTCCAGAGTACACTGTTATATTGACAACATGACTAAGCAATTTGACTGTCTTATCCGTACACAATGACACAAGGACTTGTCATTCTGATGCACTGACATGTTCATTGACACGGATATTTAGTTTTGAGAGATGAACTAAGGATTTTGAGCAAGAGATTGGCTTTTGCAGGTCATCCATGGTGTTTTGCTATTTGTACAAATTGTTTTGAGAAATGCACTTACTGTTTTGCAAATGTCGAGGATGATTTGAGAATTGTACCAAAGCGACTGAGAAAAACTGTAAGAAGGAAGACCAAACGGAGTGCTGCTACAAGTAGTTTAAGTCAAATAGCCCCAACCACTTATTGAGTGCATATAGACATTCTTTTCAGAGGCCAACATTTCCATATTAAACAGACTTTTTAAAATTTGTCTTTTGTAATATTTTTTTTTTTTTTTGAGATACTGAATTTTAGGTCTTCATTAAATGTAAGCCATAATCATTATTATAAGAAGAAATTCAATAAAATAAGACATGAAATGTTTCATTCTGTGTGTAATGGATCTATATAATGTGTTATTTCCATTTTTTTTAATTGAATTACTGACATAAATAAACTTTCTATGATATTCTAATTCATTGTGATGCACCACTTGAGCAACAGCTGTAATATCAGTTGAATTCTATTTAAAACAGCTTTATTTGCATGGATACTCAAATTACATTTTTGCCAAAGCTAAATTACATTTTACACACAAAACTGCATAGAATATCAAAAGATAACAAATACACTCTAAACTCTGCAAATGAATGATTACTCTCTATATCGATTAATCTGCCCGTTATTTTCTTGATTGATCATTTTGTCAATAAAATGTCAGAAAATATGTATGTAAAAATGCCTGTATAATTTCCCAGAACACAAAGGTCTTCAAATGTCTTTAAATGTGTTTTAAACGATCAACAGTCAGAAAATCCAAAGCTATTCAGTTTATCATAATGTATGATGAAGCACAAATTCTCACATTCCAGAGTAAAGTAAACTAAGACGTTTTTTTTTTTTTATGCATTGATGGACCAATTTATTAATCAACTAAGTGTTGCAGCTTTACTTTAAACACACATAGATATTATGTGTGATATTATATTAGATATTATTATTCTGATACATTTAGTAAAGTATTATTTGTATAATATTATATTAAAATACTATACTGCATATCAAAGTCCTGCATTTAAACATGTAGACATTGTGATTTGCAACCATAAATTGTCTTGCTGTATTTGTAATATTTAATATGCAGCAGTGTTTTTGGCAAAATGTTCAGCATGAGATAAATATAGAAACTAAACTAGTGGAGAATCTCTTCTGATTTTTATGTGCATTTTACGTCACAGTGCCTGCGAAGACCAAAAAAAGGCTACCAAGTTACTGTCCCTCTGAAGACGAGAGCTGCTGCAATATTCTGCGTTAAGATCTCTCTCTCTCTCTCTCTCTCTCTCTCTCTCTCTCTCTCTCTCTCTCTTTCTCTCTCTCTCTCATCACTTAAATAATTCAGTCTGGAGAGGAATGACGGAGGCAGAGAGGAGACGAAGAAGAGGCAAGAAAAGCAGGGAGTCAAAAAAGAAGTGGAGGGAGGAGAGAGTCTTGACATGTGAAATCAAACCCAGTGGGTTGAAGCAGTATTGTTTCTCATTCTTTCTCTGCTGTCTCTTATTTTATCAGTCTTTCACATTCATAAAATACTCTGCTTTAACTTCAAATTTCTTCCCTAATGTGTTTTTTTGCTCAGTTACACCTCCTTCTCTCCGCCTGCTTCATTCTCATCCCTTCTTTTCAGCCCTACATTTTTCTCTTTACATCCTTCCATCCACTTTTTTCCCTCTCCTATCCACTCCTCCAACACTGTTGCCACTAAACCTGTCATATGGGAATGAATCTTAAGTAGCTCTGTGGGCCAGGACGCCACAACCAACACCCATTAGTGCATATACACACTTCTACAAACACACACACACACACACACACACACACACACACACACATTCTTGTACTTCTATCTTTGTGAGGACCCTCATTGGAACAGTGAATTCCCCATCAAGGTTATAATAGTTTGGGATTTTTCATTAGTTTTAGTTTTAATTTCGTTGTGAATTTTTGTTTTCAAATTCAGTTAATTCTTATTTTTTTAAATGCTTTGGTTATAGTTGAGTTTTTACTAGTTTTAGTGTTTTGTAATGGGGTATTTGTTGGGTGGGAGATTAAAAGAGGTCACAGTAAAAAAAAATTTGCCTTTATTTCCTTTGTCTGATCCATCTTCATTATGTATGAAAAAAGTTGAGAAAGAGGAAAATGAAAGACATTTTCACTATAATTTTAGTTAGTTTTGTAACTACACAATACAGTTTCAGTTAATTATCATTATCATGTAACCTTTAACCCTTAAAACAAAGTCTGAAATCTAAAAAAAGCCTTTAAAGAAGTGAGGACCGGCCGAAATGTCCTCACTTTGCAAAAATGTCCTCACTCTGTTGGTTAAAAATGCGTCCTGGTCCTCACTATGTAGGAAGTACAAGAACACACACACACACACACACACACACACACACACACACACATACACACGTATGGACACAAACACAAACACAAATCCCTGACCTGTCCTTTCTTGTCTTCTTTCGTCCCTCACTGATTAACACCAGACACACACTTCTTCTGGACGTTTTAATTAGAGCAGAAAGGACACACACACAGTATCAGCGGCTCGTTCTTTCACTCTCATGCTCAAGGCGGTTTTAGACAATCTCAGATCTGTCCTTTCGTTCCAGACTATAATGCCCGTATAATTGTTATTATCTAATTGGCTGAAGGCTTTTCTGCTGGCTTTGTGCCCCAGCAAATCTCTCCGTCCTGAGACCTGCGGGCCACACTCACAGTTCGTTAGAAAAAGTAGTGTGTGATCTGTAACTGATTCCGGTTTTGTTTCAACCTCCTCTCAGGACAATCACTGACCCCAGAATGAATCCTGTAATACCCGGAAAACTGTCCTCACCAGTTATCATGTGCTGCACAGTCCTGTAGCAAAATGATTCCCAGTCAGGAGCTACACTTAAAACGTGTGGGGAAGATTTGAATATAGATCCACAAATTTTAGTTATGAAATTATCCAAATACACAAATAACAAGTTACTCATAGTATGGATGCAAACTTGACTAAAACTGCCTAAAAAAACCCCAAACCATTTTCATTCCCAGTGCTTTCCACACAGACATTTGCAGGGAAATGAACTAATCGTGACAAGAAATCGTTTAGATCTTGTACAATCTGCAGGTTTCTCCATGCAACAAACTGATATTGATACTGATACTGATATTCTCACAAACTGTAGGGGGATGTAGTGTTTGTCAGCCAACAAAGTAGTTCTGCACAATTTATGAGAAAAAATGCAATGTTTCAGGTTAAAGGAGCCGATTAAATTTGTTTGTGTGTGTTAGTAGTAATTTTAATGCCTGGTACAACTTAGTTTGGACACATATAGTGATAACAATAAAAAATAGCTCATAAGAGTTTCATTTAAGAGCTGATATCTAGCCATTTTCCATGGTTTTCTTGATAATGATTTTGGTTATTATCAAGAAAACCATGGAAAATAGCTAGATATCAGGCATTAAAATGAACAAGAAATTGAAGAAAAAAAGTGGTCTAATCATTTTTTTCCATGACAGTATCTTCTAATTTTCCAACATGAATAGTTAAAAATAAACAAATATAAAAAAAAATGTCTGATGTGCATATAAGTGCAAAAAGCCACGTACTTGACGCCAGTGGAGGGGCGTGTCTTATGTTGTGATGTCACGTTAAATTACTTCTATCTGCTATAGCATTTTTCCCTTTACTTGATGGGATAATATTGCTGTAGACAGGACACAGAGGAAGAGAGAGAGCTATATGACACACAGGCAGGCATCAGCTGGATGTCAGCCATGGATGTTGCTGTTAGGTGGTTAAAGACATCAGGACCTTCAAGGGTAACTATGTTTAGTATGGAAACAAAATGATGTAACAACAGCGCTGAGAGGCAGCTGGACATGAAAAGATGGAAGAAGGGAAATTGATAAACCCCCCCAGAGAGGAGCCATCACCAGCTCCTACAAAGTACATACAATTTAGTGTAGAGAGTACTTACATTGCTGCTGCCCTGTTGTCCTCCAGGTTCAATCATGTAGGTGTGATTGCCATCAAAAAACATCCCACTGAAAGGAAGAGAGAGGAGAGCACATATCACTACCAGTCGCTGTTGTTTTATTCATCACTAAATGGAATAATGCATCTGAATTCAACTCCTCCTCAGCCATCAGTGTGATAGATTAGCCATTTTGCCCAGTGCTCGCCCAAGGGTTTTTATTGTATTATTGGAGCATTTGTCAGAATAATAGCTGTAATGCACTCCTACACGCTGCAGTTTTGGACAGAATCTTCTGCTGTCCTGCTCCATTTGGCATATGTACAGCTTAGGAGGGGTGGAGGGTAATGCGAAACAAAAGGTCATCCAATCATATCTGAGATTCCTCACACACAGCATAACTTAAAGGTCACTTAAGGATTTTATCTCTCGAACAATAACGGAGAGTTTGAACTGGCTGACCACAAGCTGTGATCACTATGACGCCCTTGAAAGGGGTACAATTTAACAGAAAATCTGTGTGAAAAATATAACGACTTTACATGCACTTAAACACTCTAAATACAGTCATGGAAAAAAAATATGAGACCATCTTTTGTTTTCTTCAATTTCTTGTTCATTTTAATGCCTGTTACAACTAAAGTGTTTGGAAAATATAATGATAACAACAAAAATAGCTGATAAGAGCTAATTTAGTTTAATTTTCTTTAATTTTCTAGCCATTTTCCATGGTTTTTCCTTTATAATAACCAATAATCATTATCAAGAAAACTATAGAAAATTGCTAGATATCAGTTCTTGAATTAAACTCTTATGAGCTATTTTTGGTTTGTTATCATTATATTTGTCCAAACACATGTACCTTTAGTTGCACAAGGCATTAAAATGAACGAGAAATTGAAGAAAAAGTCTAATAATTTTTTCCATAACTGTACATTCACCACATAAAGGTATGAGAGAAAGAGGCCATGACAACCACACATCATTGTGACAAAGCAATCACTTTAAAAAGTCAGAGATCAATTTCTCATTTAGCAGCTGGATGAAGGTCTTCTCGTCTCTGCGCATGGTCACAAAAATGGACGTCATCCGATAATTAACTTTATCTGAAGCTTTTAGGGGATTGGTGCGGTCAAACTGTAAAAGTCATGATGGTAAAAAAAAACACTACAGGAGCACACAGTCTGTCTTTCTCTTCCAACGGACATTTTTTAATACCTCTTTCTGGCCTTCAACACACAGAAATCACCTTCAACGCACGTTTTGTCCAGATCCAACATTGACCTTACAGCAGATTACACACACATGAAAAAACACAGATCAGTGTATATAGCTTTCAACCTTTTTGTTCTGCTTGTTTTCTTTCTATTGTTTTATTTCCCCTGCATTGTTTTGTATGTCCTTTCCATGTATTATCATTGGGAAATTGAAAACTTTAAGTTTAAGTATTGTAAATAAAAAAGTGTATCACTATGGAGCAAAATGTAACATGTAACCCTGATTGCAGTTCATTAAAAAAAACATGTGATGCTAATTTTAACTACCTTTCCTATACAATTCTTGGCAACCAGAACTAAACACTGAGAAAATTCACAATTCTTCCATTACTTTCTGTACTTTAAAGAACCTGAAATCATATTTGTGATGAAATTCGTAAAAAATAAATAAAAAAAATAATAATAATTATAATAATAATAATAATAATAATAATAATAAGGCAGGTCCTAGACCTACATTTGTAAATTTGATTTGTACTGTGGTGTGCTTTTATGAAATTTTGTACTTGAATGGGTGATGTGTGAAGTAGTTATTGCTGTAGGCTATTTTATATTTTTCTATTCTTGAAATGTTTTTCTTTATTGTTTTACTATTTATTCTGTTTGTTTTGAGACATGTCTTTGGTCAAACCAAAGAGGAATTTCCACTCAGTGGATAATAAAGTTTTCGTATTCGTATCCTTCATGAACACACAATTTGTGTGAAGAAGTCATAGAATTCTGCACCAATCAGGATTGAGCGACATTGTTTTGTTGTTTTTACTCTCATCACTCTCCTGGTGAGGTTTTCGGCCGCACCAGGCAGCTGTTTTCTACTAAAAAACTCTAAAAACCAGCAGAAAAACACAGTTTGCGACCAGCTGGACAAAAGTACCATACTCCAGTTTTAATATTCAAAAACAAATGACTCATCCAAACTTTCCCAGAAAGAAGAAGAAAAGAAGAAGAGAAGAAGAAGAAGAAGAAAGCAGCCCTTTGTTGTTGTGAATCAAAAGCACATTTCAACTCGCTTAACGTTTAAAGCTTTCTGGGAAATGAGAAAGCTGATAATTTCCTAATCAGTATGAGGTTTTAGATTTCAGTGATAAATATAGATCATAGTGGACCTGAGTCAATGGTTAACTGTCTGCTGAGAGCACTATCCTGCAGTATACAGTTATACCCTATTGTATTCCAGGGTAAAGTTTCTGTGTGTGTGTGTGTGTGTGTGTGTGTGTGTGTGTGTGTGTGTTCTTGTACTTCCTACATAGTGAGGACCAGAACATGTTTTTAACCAACAGAGTGGGGACATTTTTGCAAAGTGAGGACATTTTGGCCGGTCCTCTCAAAAATGAGAGTTTAAAAAATTAACTGAAACTGTATTGTGTGGTTACAAAACGAACTAAAACTAACTAAAATTATAGTGAAAATGTCCTTCGTTTTCGTCATTGTCAACTTTTTTCATACGTAATGAAGATGGATAAGACAAAGGAAATGAAGGCAAAATTTACTGTGACCTCTTTTAATCTCCCACCCAACAAATACCCCATTACAAAAAACTGCAACTAAGAAAAACTCAACTAAAACTAAAGCATTTCAAAAACATAACTACTAAACTAAAACTGGCAAACTCACTCTAAAAACTAATTAAAACTAATTGAATTTGAAAACAAAAAATCACAATGAAAATAAAACTAAAACTAATGAAAAATCCCAAACTATTACAACTTTTCAAGGGAATTCACTATTACAGTGAGGGTCCTCACAAAGAAGTACAAGAATGTGTGTATGTGTGTGTGTGTGTGTGTGTGTGTGTGTGTGTGTGTGTGTGTGACAGACAGAGAGAGAGAGAGAAGAGAGAGAGGATGTATATTATGGTAAATACCTGACTCAGCATAAGGGAAACACTCTCCCCCTAATGTCTAACCCCTCGACACCACTGTGCACTCCCTTAACTCCCTCACTCTCTTTCTCACAAACACACACGTACGCACAAACACACAAATTGGTGCGCATAGGGAATACTATGGGTGTGTCTCTTTCTCCTTTATAATGCCAGCTTGTGTATTTCTTTCCACATTAAGGACATCAGGAATGAAAAACCTGCAGGAAAGCTAGTTAATCTTGTGTGTCACATTATATCCAACTCTGTCCAATGTATGAGGCCGTACACTGCATGTGCAACACTTTCACCTCGTTTGGGTTTGATTAATTCATGCCCTACTTTTCATTATTTTGCGTGCAGTGTTGCTGTGCTGACACATTTCCCAACATGTTGCCACAATCACATGAAATATGCAAACGTTATTAAAAGCCCGAGCTCAGTTTAGCTTATTCAGCAAATATCAGTCTGATTTCACCCACTTTCCTTAATTAAATGTATTTACTTCCCTGTACTGATTATTTGGTTTATTTAGACTGAAGTTATGTTGAAAGAAAGATATAATTTATTTTGAATTAAGCTTTGATGAGGCGTAATGGATCGGGAATAATTAATTATTTTCTTCAGAAACAATTAAAAGGCAGAGAAGTGATGTGTGGGGTAATTAACTCATGAAATATTTAATGAAGCTTAGATTAGATTCTTTGTACATCAAATCTTAGAGTCCCCCTTCAGACACATTTTAAAGCATGTAAAAATACTCATATTGGTTGAATAATTTTGTTTTTCAGACACAATCCTCTGTTAATTGTGGTTTCATTTTTATTGTGATATGTTCTGAAGAGACTGATTAATAAAGTTTTGAGAAGATAAACACTTTATCTGTTAAGAATAAACAACATTATTATAATCATTTCATGGAAAGAGGTAAAAAAATATATTTTATTTCAACTTTATGAACAACAGTGTATTTTGTTTATGGTTTTCACACATATAAAGTATTTAAAATGTATGTATGAAAAGGAGCTGGGGGCACATTTATTCTGTCTTTTTCTTTCTGAGAATGTTTAGATCTGGCCTTGTGGCCCACCTATCATCTCTTTTTGTGCTATAGGTTGACCTGTAGCAGAGCAGAGCTGACAAGCTTGTGTACAATCTGTAGCAATAGTTTGTGCTTAGTTTAATAGTTTCTGGAGGAAACATCGGAGTGATTCAGCTATACATTTTTGAGTCTCCACACTCAGATGGGTTGTCGGAACAAAATCTGTAACGAGCAGACATGTCAGATGATAATGACTGTAGGCTACACTGCAAAAAAAGAAAAGTTGGGTGAACTCAAAATTTCAAGGCAACAAACTTTTGGGTTGGACAATTAAACTAAATATTTTAAGTTTTGTTTTTGAGTTTGCTAATGGCTACTCTTGTAGCTGTAACAAGCAGCGCCTCTAGCATCAGTTAGCCGCTAGCATCAGTTTGCCACTAGCATCAGTTAGCCGCTAGCATCAGTTAGCCGCTAGCTTTCGGTAATGACCGAATTTCACAACACAGAAATAAGAGTTAGCAGAACTATTGTCCCTTGTTGTGAACCCCAACTTAAAGATATAAGTAACAACAACTCACCAACTTGTTTTTGAACAGACAACTGTCTTGCTTTGTTGTGCTAACTTACATTATTGCCCTAAATGTCCATAATTTATATTTCCAAGTTTTACCAACTTAAATCACTGTTTTAGGCCAAAAAATACAAGTTGGCTTTTTTGCAGTGTAGTGAGCATGTTTTATATTGTTTGTTAGCTTGTAAGAGATAGTGGCTAACAGCATTAGCAGTTGTAAAACATACAATAATATCTGCTACAATCATACAGTGTGTTTTTGCTCTCTCTTGTCCAGCTTTAGCATATGAAACAGCGATTAGTTCTGGCAGTTGAAATAATGTGCCAAATCTAGCGTGCCAGGGTACGTTTGAATCTCAGATTTTAGGATGTGCACAGAGATTTCCCCCAGTGGAATGTGAAAACACCTCATCAATGACAACGTTTGCACAGATATAAGTCAGTATAGTTAAGGTCAGGCACCTAAGGGGACATAAATGTATGAAAAATACATTTTTGAGTGGAGGGAAGCTTGACATTTGCAACCAAACTCTACTTTAGATGATTACAAAGCTGTTCTATGTATCACACTTACCTCTCTGTTTTCTCTCAGAAGTCATTACTATTCAATATGAAAATGTCCAGCCATTACAACCAACAAATATAATGGAAAACAGCATGACTTACTGTCTACTTGACTTGTTTTTATTCATTTGACAAGCATACATTGTGTATTATTAGTCTGTTTGTTGTTGTGTTGTTGTGTCCTGCAGAGGGACTGCAGATGTGAATACGCTTGAAGCTACAAACTGGTACAGTACATCAAATGAAGACATTTATGTTATAAGCTGTAAATGGTCCGTTTTAGATTTAAAAAAAAAAAAGAATAAATAAATAAAAATACTAAAAATAAATACAAGGATTCCTGTAAATGAATAAGCAGCAGATCAGACCTTCTTCTAATAGCTTTTCCTTTGTTGTTTACAGATGGAGATTTAAATTAGGATTTATTTTTTTCTCTTTTTGCAATTAGTTTTAAAGACATCTAAATAATTAATGTAAAGAAACAGCAAGTGCAAAATATACTGTATAGTGTGTTAAGGGTCTGTGAGGGTTTTTTTTTTGTCTCATGTTCACAGTTTTGGTAAAATACGTTTTCCTTTCAGGGAATGTGTAGAAGCAACTGTGAAAAACTGTAATACATGCGCATGTGTAATAAGTGATTATTCGTAGGTGTTGTATTGTCCGCACATTAAACATTCGGCACCAGAGAATATATTTTTGCCTCTCGTCTCTACAAATACAAATACCATGACACATACTACACAATCTCATATGCAGTGTGCACGCATTTCTCCCTGCAGGACTTGTTTCTGACCCGTCTCTCTGCTTTGGAGCACAAACTCTAAAAATACCAACGTGGAGAAGAGAAGAGAAGACATCTGAGCAGCACCTGTCTGTGTGAATGATAACCTGTGTAACAAGAAATGCAGAGAGACAGACAAGGGCCGGCTAAAACTAATTACATTGACCTAATGGATGAATGGGAGCATGGCGAGGACCTGGACACACGGAGGCTGCAATGTTTTCCGAGAAACACACACATATAAAGTCACATAATATCTGTACTTACTGCAATCCGTGACAGGTGGAGACGGCCACAAAGGAGTGAGGGATGTCTCTGACCTTCCCCTGGTAGTAGCAGTGCTCGCCTCCCTGTGAGAGAAACACAAACACTCACAGATTAAGATCGTGCACATGGTCACCTCCTTAAATGTCTCAAACAGTGGCGGTTCTAGACCAGTTTTACTGTGGGGGCCAAGGAGGGGCCAGTGTTTAATCAGAGGGGCACATTAAAAAATGGCAAAGATGATATTTAAGCATTCAAAACCTTTATTTTAGCTTATTTAAAAATCAAATTTAATTATATTTGGAAGATACAAATACACTGGTTGAAACAATGAGACAGTTATTTTTGTACGACAATGACATTTCTCATTTTTGTGCACAATTACTTGTTTTTTATTTTGAAAGCGCAGTACAGTGAGAATGATCTTTTATATAGATAATACAAGCTTTTATTGCACAATTAAACTATCATACAATGTACACATTCTGGGTTCCTTTTTCTGCACAATGAGATATTGTTTGAACAAAAAATTGGTCAGAATTGTTCCATCGTTCATCGTTATAATTTATCTTTTTATTATTAATTTGACACAGGGGCCACAGCAGGGGCCAAGGACTTCTTCACAGGGGCAGTGGCCCCTGGAGGCCCCTGTGTAGAACCGCCACTGGTCTCAAACTCTCAAATGGAGAGAATGAAAGATTTCTCTTGCTGCTTTCATTAGCACGTTCTATTTGGAAATTAGTTCAGAGCGATCAGTCACACAGAATTAATTTGCAAACCAGTGATGTATGATGATGTAGTGAAGTAGTTTGCACTTTGAGCTTAACCCATTCACTTCCAGCCATCTGTGTGTTAACTGCTCCGTGACTTCTCCGTCCTCCATCATAACTTCTACTAACAATAGGAAGCCAAAGCAATGGACGGACTATGAGAAAAAGCACAAACATGCAAAATGCAGAGACTTTCCTCCCCCGAAATACACACCCATGTGTCATTTGTACATTTGCTTATCATGATCCATGGTTATGTTTGTGGTTCACCAAACCCTCTAAACGGTGGAAATGACGTTACAGGGTGTGAAAGCAAAGAGAAAAAGAAAGTTTTTGGTGGTTTTCTTGATAATAACCAAATCATTATCAAGAAAACCATGGAAAATGTCTAGATATCAGCTCTTAAATTTAACTCTTATGAGCTATTTTTGTTGTTATGATTATATTTGTCCAAACAAATGTACCTTTATTTGTACCAGGCATAAAATGAACAAGAAAGTCAATGATGTTATTTGAAGTAACACAAATTCTTTACATTACATTCATAACTACCTACTTTTTGCAAGTTACATCAGCTACATCCTCAGTTCTAGCAGTACCATGCATATATTTAACTTGTTTGATCTATCTTTTATAACTACTTACCATGTCTTTTTTTTTTGCCTAAACCTTAGGGAAGAAGTTTTGTTACCTAAAACTACCAAAACTGCAACCATTTCACACGTTATGTTTAGGTATGAGAACATGTTGATCACTGCTGAGGGAGCTGCTTTTAGAAAACATTCCTGTGGGTCGTATTGGATGGTAGGAACAAATAACACATGAGGTCGTACAGTTTGGAGGACTTGTTTTAAAGCCCCACCAACTTTCCTATGTTGGGGCAAAACACACTTTATAGTTATTCAGCATTTTGTTGTTGTTGTTTTGTGTCTCTTTGGAGTCATTACACATCTCTCCATGATTTTGTGTCTGTTTTTGCTCATTTTGCATCTCTTTGAAGTGGTTTTGTGTCACTTTAAACCCTTTGGCACATTTTTAAGGGTTTTTCTGGCCCTTTTTGCAGTTTTTTTTACCTCTGTAGTTGTTTTGTGTCTCTCTGTGGCTGGTTTGGCCCTTTTCATAGTCACTGTGATTTCTTTGTCTCTCTCTCTTCTCTTTTTTGGTCTCTTTTTAGTCTTTTTGTGTGACTTTGTAGTCAATTAAGACGTCTGTGGTTATTTTTGAGTCTCCTCCTGGTTGCTACATGTCTCTTTGAGTGAGTCCTTACACTTTGGGCCCCTGGGCTTGTGCCAGCCTGTTCAGTAAACCATCTATGGCCACAACATCGGTCACTTGTAAAAGTTTTTCCATCTTTTTACACAACTCGCCATCAACCACTCATTGTCTCTGTCTTCACCCTCTATCTCCATTTGTCTATATGTGTGTGATGTACATTTCTTCCTCCCTCTGCGAGCGTAAACACACATTTATTTTCTATAGACGTGCATGATGTCTAAGTGTCTAAGTGCTCTGCAGGCCCTCTCTTCCTTGTCCATTTCTTGCTGCCTAACAGCCATTAGGCAGGAAGCTGGTCTCCCTGAGGAAACGCAGCTTTTATCAGAGGATCAATTTCTGCTCTACAGTCTGATGCCGTGAACAGCTAAGCAGCGCTACGTCCACATCTACCTTTAGCTCTCTCTGTGGACTCCACCCCTATCCAAGCCCGTCTTATGGGTTTGTGTGCATGTATGCATATGTTGTGGTTGTAGAAAAACATGACCACAAGTATGTGAAAACCTGAACTACAGGATTTATGATGAAGGCTTTCCACGAAATTATGGAACAGGAATTTGCTTCCATTCTGCCACAAGAGTGTCAGTAATGTTGTGCAATAAGGCCTGGTTCCAATTCCTCTCAAGAGTGTGGGATGGGTAAGAGGGCTCCGTGCAGGCCGGCCGAATTCTTCCGCTCAAAACAGGGAAAAGCATTTTTTCATGGACTTTGAGGCTTTTTCATGGGAATATTGTCATGCAAAAAACAGGAAAAGGGCCTTCTCTCAAACTGCTATAAACTTGCCAGCACATAGTGTCTACATTTTTTTTTATTTTTTTTTTATTATATTATATATATATATATATATATAAATAGGGTTATGGTTAGGGTTAGTATATAATATTATATATTTTAATTTAACCTTTACTTAACCAGGTCGGTCCCACTGAGACACAAAAACCTCTTTTTCAGGGGAAGCCTGGCCAAGATAGCAGCAGGGTTAAAAGTTACAACAATAAGACAGACAGTGCATTATGACAAGAACAGACAATAAAACATGGACGTACAGTAAAATACAAGCAAGCCAGACAACACAGTAAGATAGGCATGGACAGTTCAAGATCATGACATCAGATTGAGACTGCTCTGGAGCAGATTCCAGGATGAGGGAGCCCGATACATAAAAGCCTGTTTACAGAGTACGGTGCGGACTTTGGGAACAGTCAACCGGTAGGCTATGTGTCGTTGGAACGAAGACTGTAGGTGCTATGGGTCCTGATAATGTAGTCACACAGGTATGTGGGGAGTAAACCCAGAATGGCCTTATAAATGAAACAATGCCAGTGAGTAAACCTGTGAGCGGCTAAGGACGGCCAATCAACCCAAGCATATACTATTGTATGCTGTGGTTAGCTTAGCTTAGCCTACTATAAAGACTGTTAACAGGTTGAAATAGCTGATTTGTGCAAAGGTGACAAAATGCACCTACTAGCCCCTCTAAAGCTCACTAATTATTACGTTACTGTGATCACTGTTGTTGTTGTGTGGATCATAAGGAAGGAGATATAATGTGTTAATTAGTGAGCTTAAAAGTAATAATCTTGAAGATTTTTATTTTAGTAAATGTCACTATTGATTTATTATCCTTAACCGCCCCCAAGGAGGGTTTGAGTCCGGCCCCTTCTGTGTGAAGTTTGTTCTCCCTGTGGTAGCGTAGATTGCTGGGGGTTCTTCTGCTTCCTCCCTTAATCCAAACACATGCAGGTTTGATTTATTGGGGATTTGAAGGTGTGAATGTGAGCATGTTGCCTGTCTTTATGTATTAGCCTGTGATTGTGATGAGACATTTCCAGGGTAAACCTTGTCTTTCGCCCAATGTCAGCTGTAAAGACCTTCATTAGGATAAGCGGTTACGGATAATAAATGAATAAATGCATCAGTCATGCTGAGATTTTTGTTGTTTATTTTCTTATTCTTAAGTGTTGCAGTTCTCTGCTCTCTCACAGTCCAGATGTCACACTTTGCTATAATTTCTGTCTCAATTTCCACATCCAAAATGGCCAAAACTGACAAATATGACAAATTTCACTGGAGTTAGCAACAGTGCATTATTGGCAAAAAAAAAGGAACAAAGAGGGAACAAACAGACAGAGAGAGGAAACATGTGAATGGACTGCAGCAAAGGAAGTTGTGTAAGTTAGGTAGATAAACCTACATAGAGCTACAGATTGTGAGAGAGAGAGAGAGAGAGAGGTTGGTTAAAGACACATAGAGGGAGTTTGAGATGAAGAGACAGTGAGGGCTATTTATAAGTGGTGCTGTGCTCCACTATCCCAGCGTCTCTCCTCCCCCTGTCGCCCTGAACCTTCTGCTCCACTTCTCATCAAAGCAAGAAACACCCAAAACCCAGCGCCATGGGTACATCCTCAGTGTGTGTGCGTGTGTGTGTGTGTGTGTGTGTTGCTGTGATCTCCTTAGCCTCATATAAGAGTAATTAATCATGTAATCTGGACAACACAATGCACAATGAAAAGGTCGAGGTCAGACATTTGGTAAACAAGTAGGACACTCTGCCCTCTGAATGTCACTAAAAGTTTGCTAATTAGATAAAGAAGAGGAATGAGGACATCACACAGAGCCCTGTCACTATACGGCTACTTTTGTAGGATGATATTCTGTCGTAGAAATAACTGCAAAAAAACGATTGTGTAATTTTGAGACCATTTTATGCCACTTAGTAAAACCTTTTAAAGGGCAATAAACCTTTAATTCTTAAGAATATTCAGAAAAAAATAACGTAAATAAATAAAACATAAATAAAATAAAACCACAAACCGAAACAATAAATAAAATGGACATTCATGATCTGTTAACAAAAATTTTACTTATTTAAATTTTAACTATATGTCACAGGGGTAAAGGGAGTCATTCATTCCTAAGGAAGCAATATACAGTCATGGAAAAAAAATATAAGACCACCTTTCTTCAATGTATTGTTCATTTTAAGTCTCTGGTACAACTAAAGCCTTTTTCCATGGTTTCTTGATAATGACTTATCAACAAAACCATGGAAAATGTCTAGATATCAACTCTTAAATTAAACTCTTATGAACTATTTATGTTGTTATCATTATATTTGTCCAAACAAATGTACCTTTAGCTGTACCAGGCATTAAAATGAACAAGAAATTGAAGAAAACAAGGGTGGTCTTTTTCCATGACTATATGTTGCATTGCCACTTTTAGATACCAGCTCATTCAAGTTAACGGTCTTATTGTGCTTTAACTTGAACCAAGTCAATTTGGACTTGTTTTTCTAAACTTTCTGGCTGATAAGCAGTCAGGAAAAATACTTATTAGCCTCACCTTTATCCTCACTTCATCTGGTTCACTGGCAGCGTGGACTCTATTCCTACGTCTCTTTTATTGTTTTCGCTTTGTTTTTGCTCATCTGTTTTGGGACTACGGATGCAAATTAGCTTTTATGCTTACTCCTTCACATTTACATTTTTTTTAACATCTCTGCTTATTAATGTGTATAGGAATTAATTTGTAAACCAGAAAGTAAGTTAGCATGTGAATGAAATACCTTGATTTCTCAGGAATTTCATTAATTGTAATACATTCTAAAATTCTGTGGTTTGAAAACAAAGAACCACATTTAGCAGTGCTGTGTGAAGTACCTGTATTACATATGTACTACATCAAAAAACAAGGATTCTGAAGTAGACCTATGAGAACAGCTGCTGTGTTACAAAGGCTTTTGACCTCTACAGTGAGCAGAGTAACAAACAGCAGCTTGTCTCATATTAACCCTCCTGAACAGCAGCCATTAGTAAACAGGCAAAGAGCCTCTTGTTCTTGCCTATCTTAATAAAAGAAAAGCACGGAAAAGTAATCTGCGGACCGAGTTTGTTCTGGATATTCATCTACAAGGTGAATTAATTTACAGAGGGATCGCTTCATAATAGGTTCCATAATTACAAGTGACTATATCACACAATATGTGGTGTAATAATTTGGATCATTTTCTATAAAGTGTCTTATATCTCACTAATCTGCTGCTTAGCTGGATAAATCCTGACCATTATAATCCCCCACTTATGTGACGCCTCGGTGGGTGTCCTGTAACTGAAGTCTAGATTTCAGAGGATTATCACAGCAATCTTAATTTCATGTTGGTTGAAGGTTTGGGCCACTTTGGTCCTCTGAAATCTAAGCTGAACAAAGAATAGCTGGCTGGCTGGCTGGCTGGCTGGGCTGTGATTTCTCTGCGCGTGCAAAGTAACACATTGATTTACCAATAAAAAGGCTCAGGGAGGGAGAAGAACCTGTGGGGTCTGCAGGAAACTGCAGCTGTACAACACAAACAGCTGAGAACAAATATTAAGTAGAGCCGATTCAGTCGATTCTTCTGCGACTTGGAGTCAGAGCCACCGCAGCACGGTTCATCTCTGACCTCGGTGACCTGAACAATGCATTGTTATATACCTGATACAAACATGGGATCTGCATGTGGATATGTATTTACATTAACACCTGGTATAAGTGATGGTTTTATCAGGTCTGTGCATTGTGAATGAATGTCTATATGCAAACTAGGACAACAAATATGGTGCATCACAGTCCAACTGACTTATTTTACTTTTGCAAATCACTGCAGGGGTTTTCTCTAGCTTTTACATTATCAGCTTATCCATCTTTTGTCAACAACAGTGTACACGACAAAGACAATTACAGGTAAACAGAAGCTATATTTCTGAGGTAGAGAAAGCAGTTTTCTTGTTTTTTCGTGTACTATGTTGCTGACTCTGATTGGTTGTTTTTGTTCAAGCACGTTCTTGCGAATTCTATTAGGAGCGCTGGGAGGAATCACATGAATCAATTTTTTCACTGACTAGCTGTCTCAGAAGTTACTGTGAGGACCAAAAACTTGTATCTTGAAAATAACCTACTGAAACTATTTGTTTTTGTCGACTTCAAGGCTTCTGTCCACCGGAAAAACTTGATTCATTTTAGTTCTGCTTTTGGTCTCCACTAACCCAACATGACTCTAAAATGCTTAATAGTCCACTGGGTTTGTGTTTGTTCACCAGCTAGTTGCTGAACAGGTTATGTGCTGTAGTGTGTCTGTTAACCAGAATTTGTTAAGCTATACAGAGAAGAGAGCACTTACACTGGAATATGAGTGATAACAAGACTTTTTGGCCCCCTTCTTCAAGATGCTAAAAAAGGACTAACGTCTTAACCAGGTTTAATGGCCGTCATTATTAAGTTTGTCATCGCACCTGTGAGGCCAGGTGTTGGATCAGAGACATTATTAGTATTGTAGGGTGTATTAGGTTGTAACAAATTCATGGCCAACTTCCACTGCCCTTGATTATGACACACTGAAAAAATCCTGAAAAAAGTTTTCCTCTTGTTGTTAATTGGGCTGGAAATATAAGGGAGTTTTATGCTTTAGTCAGTATGTTAGTAAGTTGGTTAGTTAGTTAGTTAGTTAGTTAGTTAGTTGGTTGGTTGGTTGGTTGGTTGGTTGGTTGGTTGGTTGGTGGGTGGGTGGGTGGGTGGGTGGGTTGGTTGGTTGGTAGGTTGGTTGGTTGGTTGGTTGGTTGGTTGGTGGGTGGGTTGGTGGGTTGGTGGGTTGGTTGGTTGGTGAGTGGGTGGGTGGGTGGGTGGGTTGGTTGGTTGGTTGGTTGGTTGGTTGGTTGGTTGGTGAGTGAGTGAGTGAGTGAGTGAGTGAGTGAGTTAGTTAGTTAGTTAGTTAGTTAGTTAGTTAGTTAGTTAGGGTGTAGTTGAAGGATTTACAATTCTTTAGTCTACAACAAACTTGTTGATGTGCAGAAGAACCCCTGTAAAATAACTAATAAAATCCCCAGTAAATTTTACACCAAATCTGCCATCATTTGGGGCCTGGCCTCTTCATTCGACATGCTCTAGGACGGCCCCCGGGAACACCTCAACACCATAAAAAAAAAAATCTGTAGCTTTCATTCAAAACTGCAAATAGTCTAATACTGAAAGTGTGACTGAGCATGAGGAAGGATGATTTGCAGAATCTTACATTGGTGATGACGCTCTTCCCTTTTTCTGACAAATGTCTCTCCACGTAGCCTGAAGACAGCAGATCACTGGGAACAGAGAGGAAAGAAAAAAGAGAATTAAAGTTAGAACATTTGTGATTTTTATTCAAGTGTCACTCAGATATGCAGGCGGGGTTGTATTTTATGGGATGATTGTATTCAGTCTTGGCAGCACAGAGCTTCAGAGCATCAGCCCGGCTAATTATGACCAGCGTACAGGGACGAGGCTATTTCCAGCACGCAAACTCACACAAACACAATTATACAAATCCAGCCTTCTAGCAAATGTCTGTGTGTGTGTATGCGTGTGTGTGTGTGTGTGTGTGTGTGTGTGTGTGTGTGTGTGTGTGTGTGTGTCTATCCGAGGAATGGAGGACAAGTGAAGGTCAGAAAGTAAAAGAAGTGACACAGGCAGAATTGGAAGGAAGGAAGGTGGGAAATAAATTGAGAGAGCGAGGAAGAGAAAGAATGGCATAAATAAGAGGAAATCAGTCTGCGTGTGCTTTCTCAGCAGAGCCGGACCCAAGAATCCCAATGGAGATACACACTGCGGGGCCAATCTGAGACAGAGATGTATGAGCTACTATAGTGCGCGCACACACACACACACACACACACACAGAAATGCGGCATATGAATGGGGATTTGTCCCGTCTTCAGCCTATTCTAAAATATAATGCCGTTAAAGGTTTTAGCCTCTTATCTCACAAATAGGTGAACATGGACACACACACACGCATACAGAGCAGTGTAGGAATTGGCTTTTATTTCTTTATATTTACATTCTGTGAACGATGCCAACGCCAACAGTAATCTGAGGCTTGTACACGCACAACCACACACATACACAAAGCAAAGAACAAATAAATCCAACCTTGCACCAGAAGAGAGCAAAATCAAATAGTACAATCAGCAACAAACTTTTTTTTTTATCTGATTAAACTTACTTCCCTACATGTGCTGAATCAGCAGCCTTGATACTTTCCAAAACAGCAAAATCACTGACAGGACTGCTGTGTTTATCAGTCATTGTGCAGCAATTGACATAAAAATTTGCAACCAAAACAATATGCAGTGTCCAAAAAGACCACGAGCAGCACTGAACCAAAGAGCCATTTATCAACTCCAACTTACTGTCAACACCCAGACAAGAGACAAGTAGGTGGGGTTTCACCTTGTTCACCCAGCAAACAAATCAGCCTATTTTCCCGTGTCATGCAAGCAGTTTGAGGTTCAGTGACAAAGGGAAAATGTGGGTGAGGAAGTGTGAAGTCACTGCATCAATTAAGATAAAAGTGGAAATTTTAGAAACACATAATATAAATGAAAACTACATTGATAAGAAAAACATGCATGAATTGAATAATAATTCATTGAAAAAATTTTGGTTGTTTCAGAGACACTATTTATTAAATTAATTACAATAAAATATACTGTTCATAAATATATATATATAGTGTAATTGAGTTATGAAATTACCTATATCATAAAAGATTTTGCCCATATCGCCCAGCCCTATCACAGTACGTACAGCAAATAGAGCAAATATTCTGAAAGTGGATTAATCATGTCATATTTTAAGCAATTATGGCAAACATTTAATGGTTCCAGGCTCTTAGTAATCAGAATGTGCTGTTTACACTACTGTACATTAAATGTTTTGGGGTTTGAACTGTTGTTGTTTTAGCTTAAGGCAGAGCAAGTCTAACTGTTATGCAGAACAAATACAACCACACAAAGCTGCATTTTGTTGTTGTTTTAGTATGTTAGCTTCATATTTGGCATACAGATATGGTACAAATTTCTCATCAACTTTTCAGCAAGAAAGCAAATGAGGGCATTTCCCAAAAATATGCTGTGTTGATTTATGGATAATTTTTATATACTGCTTAAAGGTATATGTCCAATTTATAAGGCTAATTTGCACTGTATCAGCTCACAGTATTAATAGATTATTTTTTATATCCACCATTTCAAAAACCAGTGATATTTTTTGACAAAAGGACAGACGGTTGAAAGCAAAGAAAAATCTATAATGAGTCACAATAAGGCAGATGGTAGGAAATGGTTTTCCTTTTGAAGGCAGTCACATCACATGTATTTCAAATATTATCAGAGGTTTCTTTTATAAAGCAAAAGTTTTCCAAAGATGGGTGTATTATTCAACTGAAACCCCTGACACCAGCGTGCACACACACACACACAGGAGGCAGCTTTCTGCGATGACTAATGGGCAGTTTGCTACAGCAATAAAAAAATATGCAGGCAAAGAGAAGAGAGGGTGAAGTAAAATGGAAAGAGGGAGAGAATGGCTGTCAAGGGGGGAATAATGAGACAGAGGGAAGGAAAGAGGCAGTGAAAGTTAAAAAGAGGGAAGCACAAGGTGTGAATACAGAGATCAGGGCCCTAACAGATATCCCATCATGCACCATCATGACGCTCTCTCCTGGAAAAACCCTGTTCCTCCATTGTACACACTTCACACCCTCAGATCACACATCACCTCAGACGTTCAACAACATCCTGCAAATTAAACGCGCTAAGACTCTCGAGACGCACGTAACATTTTATCAACATTTTTGCATCAAAAAAACCTGTCAAAATATTCACACGCTCCTGTAATGAAGACGTTCAGTGTGTGCATGAGAGTCCCTGGGTCACAGGCGCGCGCTGTTAGCCTTTGTTCTGCTGGGATGTGTGTTTAAGATTCAGAGCTTGTGATCTTTATCCAGCGCCACGCTGAGCTCAGACGGGGGGAGCAAGCGAGGAGCATACTGAGGCAGCATGGCAGACACACGAGCCTCTAATGGAGGATGCCGATAACAGATTTCAGCTTTAATTGTTGCGGGATTTAAATAATTTATTTGACAGACAAAGACGCAAACTCAGCCTCGACCCCATCCCCCCACACTGACACACACACAAATGTAGAGAGACACCCCCCCCTCACACACACTAACTCATTCATCACCCTCCCCTCTTCCTGTTAACATGCGTACACACATATGTATGAATGTATAACTGTGAGCTCTTTGCCTCTTTGTAGCTTCATGACAGAAATACAAACAGAGACTTGCTCTTGTGCACTGTTTGCATGTGATCTCTCTCTCTGAGGACATAAATGCAGAAAACTTTCAACATAAATGATGATCAGAGCGAGGCGGCTTGTAAAACGCAGCTGAGGACTTCATTAACAAGAATAAACAAGATTTTTTTTTAAAAAGGGAAGAGAGGAAACAGAAATAGATGCAAATGTAATGAATCATCGCATCATTGCAGCAGTTAAGTAGGGTCACGACTAACAGTCATTTTATATATTATCGACTCATTATAAGTGTTTGGCCTATAAAATGTAAAAAAAAAAAAACGTCCATCCCAGTTTCTCCAAGTCCAAGGTGACCCCTTTAAATGTCTTGTTGTCTCAGTCCAAAACCAATGTCTAGTTAGTTTAATATGATATAAAACAGAGAAAAGCAGGAAATCTTAATATTTGACAGCCTGAAAAAATGCATTTTATGCAATTTTTGAATGAAAAATTACTCTCATAATTTATTGATGTGCAAATCATTTTCAGTATTTTCATGAACTGGTTTGTAGGATTTCTTGGGTAAACACATTCAATACAGTTCTTATGATACCCTACCAAATATGGTCACTGTTTTACATTATGGTCTCTGTTTTGAACACGGTGCTACTATCTGGTTAGGCTTAGGCACCAAAACGGCTCGTTTAAGGCAAGGAAAAAACACACACACAGAACAGATGCAGGTGGTGATGTACAACATGAGTAAAGGAGTTTCCAAAGGGACACAGACACTGTGTTGGTGCCACCCACCCTTAATGTGTCCACAGTTTGTGCGCTAGCGCAGTAGTTCTCAACCTTTTTGAGTCGCAACCCCCTATTTAACATCCATGTTGTCCACGACCCCCGCTCACTGAACAGAATCTCACACGCACAGTTCAGATCACCCAAAAAAGAAACAAAATGACCAAAAAAGGAAACAAAATGACCAAAAAAGACGCAAAATGACCAAAAAAGACACAAAATGACAAAAAAAGACACAAAATGACAAAAAAAGGAAACAAAATTACCCAAAAAGACACAAATCGACCAGAAAATTATCAAAAAAAGACACAAAATTATCAAAAAAAGACATTAAATGACCAAAAAGACTAAAACACATTAACACATGAACACTTTAACACAGTGGCAGAGCTGACTTCCAAAATGATTTGGCGACCCCCAGAAATCATCTCGCGACCCCAATTGGGGTCCCGACCCCAAGGTTGAGAATAGCTGCGCTAACGGACAGCTACCGAATTCAGTGCATATCTTTTCATAGGAATAACTACTAGAACAGCCTGATCATTAGTCGACTATTCATTGCAGCTCTACATTCTGGAGGTTAAAGTAACCAAAGATTCATGGTGGCACAAGTGGTCTATCTCACGTCAGACATATTTATGTGGCATCTGGCTCCTAAAGGCGTCAGCACGGACCAGATGTGCAGCTGCAACAGACATGAAGCGAACAGCACCCACATCTCTCATTTTGAGTCTCATTCGGTGTCGGTTACTCTGCTTCACTCAGCTCATTGCTTTACTAAATAGTCTGCTCACTCATCTTCCACTGGAAAGTACTGGAGGAGAGTTTTCTTGGCTCCGTCGCCGCGGCAACATCTGTTTGAGAGCTGGCGTCCAGCTGTCAATCAGGCCTGGAGGAGATTTCAGAGGTGGATCCGCAAACGCTCCGCTTCCAGCTTACAACATTTCAGAGCCAACCTAGAACAGCTATTTACATAGTAATCACATCCCTCTCTCGCTTTCTCTACACTTTAATGTCAGTCAGCCCACACTCACACTCTCACACTCACAGTATCACACACACACACACACACACACACACACACACACACACAAATCTAAGAGCTCTAACGCAGCTTCAGCTGGGAAAATGCTGCTCTGAAAAGACTTATTCAACTTTATTAAGTGGGTCTCTTCAGGAGGTAAAATCGTCTGACGCAGTGAGAAGGAGCGAGTGCACCGAGTCCGTCTGGCTGTCAGTCACATCAAACTCCATACTTCCTCTTAAAGAATTTTGTTGCTGGGTGAAGACATCTGCTGTGGCAACCCAGTTCGATCTCCTGAGGTGAATCATGCACAAACACAAACCAAGTTACCGTGCGGCCTAAAATTCCTCTCACGATCTGTGTCGCCAGGCAGCGCCATGACACTGGGATGAAAAACAGCACAAAAAGGTGTGTGTGTGTGTGTGTGTGTGTGTGTGTGTGTGTGTGTAAGAGAGAGAGAGAAAGAAAGTGGATTGGCACAAGTGTTGGGGTAGGAAGCTTTTCATTGCTTTCACACAGGCTAATCTAGCTGCTTTCAAAGCTGTTTTTCTTAATACAACCAAAACAAACATGTGAAAGCACACGTGAATAAAAAATAAAAAAAACAATTAATCAGATGCATGAGTTATGTCACACACATCTGCACACAAGGACTGTAGTCATCAAATGGACTTCTTGCTCCATGTATGGATTTTTTGCCATTTAACCCAGTAATAAAAGGGCACCGCCACACAAAGGACTGAACATGTGCTGTGTCAGGTGTCCGCAATGAGGATGGGGGAGTGCTGAGGAAAGAGACAGGATAAATGCACTGGAGAAAACATGGAGGGGCAGGTAGGGGGTGCAGCAAGATGGAAAGGTGGAAAGCAGAAATCAAGATGTGAAAAGGAGAAGTAGAAGAGGGGGTGGAGGTTTCTCTTTTGGGGAAAGCTGCAGCTGCTTTCACCTGCCCACCACCCCCTTCTCTAGCTCCACCCTCCCTCCCACTGAGGCCTCATTAAAGGTCTCCAGGCTATAATTCATTCATTCTCCAATCACTTATCAGGCATGCAATTCCAACGGCTCACTCGCAGGGATCCCTCCTCTTATTGCACAGGGAATACTGACACTCACAAACAAGAAATATTGATGCAAATAGAACAAGAAGAATCAAGCAGAGAGCATATATTCACGCTCTCTGCAATCATGGGTCCATTATGCAGTTGGGTCTTTAGCACGCAACATACGAGCCAAATAGGTTTGACTCCTGAATTATGCAGTGGTAGAGGATGCTGTGGGCACGAAGGAGAACATGTGCTTGTATCCGTGACAACATGTGGATTGTAAGTGAACTCCACGCCATGTAAACATCAACAGAGGCAGACGATCGGAGCCCTGTACACTTGGGAACAAGTAATCATGACTTTTTTACTTTTTATGTTCAGTTGATGAGATTATTCTATTTTTTAGGGCCTAACATCATTATGTGTGTGTTTGCGGGTAAATTTCGCTCTCCATCTATCCACTGACTCCATCAGACTTTTCACAGCGGTTAAATAGTTAATCTCCTGAGTGTAAACCATGATTTCGATTGATTTTTTATTCAGCATGACAGAGGAAAAGGAGTAATCTATAAGAGACAATAGTCTTTAGAGAGGCATTAGTATCTTTTCCTGCTGAGAGAACAACAGCGTTTCCTTCTGTCCTGTCTTCAGCGAGAGTCGGCTCCTGGATCTCTCTTTGTCTCCACTAATCCTACACACTGAGTCGAGACGGCTCGACAGAAGAGAGAGGAGGGGACAGAGAGACAGAGGGGGAGGAAATAAAGGAATATAAGAAGATGTGGGGAAAGAATGATGGAGCATAAAAGGAGAGGCTGGTAATTTGACGCAAGATATGCTGCAAAAAAACACAAAACCTTCACATTTTAAGGATGGTGATGTCCATCACTTTGATCCAGACTGAAATATCTCAACAATTACTGGATGGATTGCCATGTCATTTTTCACAGACATTTATTGTTACCAGATGAGGAATCCTAATGACTTTGGTGATCCCCTGACCTTTCCTTTAACACCACCATGAGGTTGATTTAAGGTTGATTGAAATGTGTCAGCTATTGGACTGATACCGCCATAAAACTAAAAACACTATAATTAAAAAAAAAACCCTTCTCTCCCATCCACACCAACGCCGGCACAGGTTTGCAGTAACATTAATGGCAAATATTGCATGCAAAAAAAATTCTCAATTCTGATTATTCAATGTTGCACAGATTGATTTTGCAAGTGCAACTGAAGCTGGATACTAGAGCTGTCACTGTTTCCTAAAATGAAGTTAGGATTTTAGGGAATGAGAATTTGTTTGAAACAAACCCAACTTTTTTGTTACCATCACCTACTAAAACCATTCCAAGATGCCTGAATATGAATTCATTCACATCAATGTTAACTATGTAAGCATCATCCCAGTTCAATCAGTTAAAAGTAGTGTATGTTTGAAGGAGCAGCCCATACAATGAACCCCCAGAAAACAATATCACAGTCCATCTTGACCTTTTTAATATAGACATCATCATATTCAAAGTCAGTAGACATCACCCAACCCAATACATAACTGATTTCCTTCTGTTCCTTCTGGCACTGCAGACATCCCATCATGACACAATCCCAATATAAGTGACAAGGGACAAAATTCACACTCCTTGTCCTGCACTACTAAATCTTTTTGATTTTTCTGTGTTGAGCTGTGATGGAGGAATAGTAACACTAAGAGAAGGAAGCTACTCACTTGATTTGTCTATCTCTGACTGCTGAAGCCTCATTTGAACTTTGGCTGATCCCTTAATGAGCTTAACGAACAGGAGGAATTATGCAGTGACCAAAAAACTTCTTCAATATACATATGGGTTTGTGGGTTTTGTGGTCTCGTAGAATAGACTTCTGTTTTTTGCTTGAACTTTATGATGTAAATATTGATTGCACAATGTAATGGCTATAGAATAATGGCACCACCAGCATTTAGATTGGTTCCCCACTTTCACTTGAGTAAGAGGGAAATCGATGCGGTTGTTTTGCAGTAGCGGTGCCACCAACTAATAAAGTGTGACGTGTCCTTACTGACAAACCCTCAATAAACACAAAGCTACATTTACTCGCTGTTACTGCAAACATCCATTCAGCTATCTGTTTATTTAAATGAACGTTCCATAAAATTAATCTGTATCCACCTTCCTGACACACACCACAAATCACACACACACACACACACACACACACACGTACACACACCCCTACATAACCAGGACATAAAGTATATACAGAGTCCTGGATGTGAAGCTGAGCCACTTAGCAAACACAATCTGTAATATAGTGTTTGTGCACACTGCTTCCTCTCACAGACACACTCACAAACATAATTCCCAATGTGATGGCTAAAGCTATGTGCTAAAGTGTGTGCATGTGTGTGTGTGTGATCAGACGACACACAGATCAGAGAGAGAAGCCTTGCCTGAGGCAGGAGGAGAAGAAGAAAGTAGAAGATAGGGATGGAGAGAGGAGGAGAGGAGGACGAGAGGAAGCTGGGACTATTTTCTTTTTAGGGTACTCCTTTCAAGTACCTACTTCCCTCGAGCATGCACAAACTAACACACACACACACACACACACACACACACACACACACACGCACACAAAACTCTCCACTCTATCTCTCCCTATCTCCTGCACTTACTCAACCCACCCACCATGACTCAAGGGTGCATGAAGGACGTCCACACATCCCTCTCTCTTTCCTCTTCTTTCTCTTAACCATTTCTTTCTCTCCCTCTTTCCCTTTTCTCTCTCACTCCCTCTTTCTTTCTCTCTCTCTTTCTCACACACACACACACACACTCCCCTCTCTGTGTTTTTCTCATTAAGTCCGCACTAAATCAGATCACGCCTCTGTGCAATAAATTACAGACCTGGTAACGGAGGTGGAGAGACAGAGATGGAAGTGGAAAAGGAGGAGCAGAGTGGAGTTGGGTTGTAGCAATGTCAAGATGCAGGGAGCGAGACACGGGTGGATGATAAATTATCTTGGAATGGGTCATGAGAGAGACTTAAATCACATACATGTGGTATGTAAGGCTGCATGCACATGTACGTACAAGGGACACACACATAAATGCACGCACACTCAGCACAGACACACACACACCCATAACACTACAGCATCAGCACCCTTCACGCTCCAACAGCCGAACGCCTACACACATTTTCGGGATCAAATGGCCAAAGTCCACTCAAAGTCAGGCAAAGTTGTGAAGTCAACATGGAGATAACATCAGCTGAACGGCATTCTGATGCATTTATTTGTCCTGCAAGTGAACAAGAGATTATTGTTGGATAAAAAAAAATACTAGAACCAGCAACTCCTCCCACTCAGGGTTCCCGAAACAAGAATCCAACCCATTTCATACAAAGACACTATTAGATAACTGGCATTTAGAGCACTTAGAAGGCTTGTATGGGCAAGAAACACTCCCAGTTGAATCATCGATACAAACAATGAGCAAGATCTTAGAAAGATATGGTTCATTGATAATAGAAAAGTGTGTAATATAAATAAGTAATAATACAGCAAACATTGAGATGATTAATGGTTGTTATATGAACGTCAAATCAAGACGTTCCGTTATGGTTCAAAAGTAGTTTTTAAAATGAAAGTTGTGCTGAAATCTGTGACGTTGCATGGCCATCAGCTGCACATCCTTCCCAAAAACGTTGAAATATGTGCATTCAGCAGCTTTATATATAATAAAAACTGAAATTAATACAAACTATTAACTACTAAAACTAGTTACTATCATGGTTTGTATCACTTTGTAACACGTGTGGTCACTGCAACTGTGTCATCGAGGACAAACTCAGTTATCAAGCTTGGTGTAAGGAAAGATGCAAATAATTATGGCAAAAAGGTGCAAGTTAGTGCTCTTTAAAGGAGATTTGAACCGTATTAAACACATTTAAAATCACATACAAGAGTAAGTGAAATTAAAGAAACAGATTAGTAATTTGCCTTTCTTTGTTTGCCCAATTCTCTTTGTTTTCCTCCTCTTAAGTATTGATCCTTCACTTTCCTGTCTGAGCCTCATTTCTTTCAACACGCTCTTGTTATCTCTAATTAAGACAACACTTTACGTGCCTCTTCTGCACCTGAGGCCCAACGAGACGACACACACAAAGACTCTGCAGCAGCTTTTCACATCATATTGACGATGATAGGAACAACCCTCTTTACACACACATTCCTGCCCATGCACAGATGCACCAACACATGCACACATTCATCAAACCACTGAACCATGGGATGTTTGGTTAGTTTCCTGCCTAACATAGGCAGTTAAGGGGTACCCCATGGTTGTATCAGTACTCTATCCCCTCCAGCTCCCTCCCCACTAACACTGTCATCCACTGGTGCACACACACCTCCCTTTACAGAGATGAATAATGCATTTAGCATTGCCTGCAATTGATCCTCAGCATTTGCATAAAGTATTTGTGTGCATGCAGGGAAAGCTGACACGACACAGTAGTAGAAATAATAATACAGCGAGTGTCTGTCAGTGTCAACATCGTACAGGAGGAGTGGGAGAAACCCTCTTCTCTTTATGCCGCCACAGCCCATTATTTCATAACACTAAAGAGGTTATGAAACTCTCTTGTCCCGGTTGGTCCTGTCCACCTGTTCTTCTCTCTGTCTGCACTCACACAGCATGTCAGACGTACATAACCTACATACAGTATGAACACAAAATCACAAAGACGTGTCCGCTGTGCTCACACCCTCGCCATTTCTCTCACATACACAGATGCAGAACTATACTCACTTCAGCACAGTCAAGCCACTCACTGCCTTCTGGCTTGCTATCTTTTGTTATCAGAAGCTGTGCAGTATGTCAGTGTGAAAGAATAATAGCTTTTCTAATGAATGTGATGAAGATCAATAATAGCTGATGGGAACTAGTCTGATCAATGTTTTGTTTCCACAACACGATGTTTTAGGGCTGGGCAATATTCAATATTATCTTTTCATTAACTCTCAGTGGAACTTTATCATCACGATGTGGTTATATCATGTAATACTGTTGCAAAACAAGCAAGTCATTTAATTTGGTAATTAATTAATAATAAGTTTGATTATTATTTTATGATGATACCTTCATACATTTGCTATACTACAAAGAAGAAGAAGGGTTGAAAATAATCTTTTTGATGACAAAATTATGAGCAATACATTCTTTCAATTAACTGGATTAATCATTTGGTTTATAAAATATGACAAAATTGTTTAAAATGCGATTTTGTCTGAACGATTGTCCAAAACCCAACGATTTTTAGTTTACTATCATTGAAAACAAAAGAAACACATTCTTTACATTGACAAGTTTGGCTAGGCTTTTTTTATTTTATTTTTTTATTAATCAAACAACTTAACAATGAGAAAGTTAAACTTTGCTGATGACAAGTGAATTTCCCCGTTGAGGGATCAATAAGGCATAATCTGATCTAATCTAATCTTTTCAACCAGCTCCTTTTCACTGCAGTACATGCAAATGAAAAGGAGCCCGTTGTCCCTCCATGTAGCCAGCGCCCTGAGCTCCACCGCTCACCAAAAGTCTGACCAGATGACAGGAAATGCCTTGTTTTGTGTCACATCCTTTGCATCATGCTGCATACTGCAGTGACGCAGAGCCAGTCAAAATTCAGCACGAAATGTTTCACTTTTTTTGGCTACCAAAATTGTGGCAAATTAATTTCCTGTCAATCTCTACCCATATTGTATACTATATCAATATGAAGAATATGTTCTTACAATAATTGTGGTATTGTATCTCACGAACCTACAATTAGTGCTGACTTCTGCATTAAAGTGCATTAAAGTGTGTAAGTGCATGCTGAGTGTACTGTATATGTATTTTTGTGGTAAGGCAGTTATATGTCACACTGTGCACGAACATCGTCTGAATGTCTCCGTTCAACTCACGATGGACAAGCCGGAAACCATTACACACCTCTACACACACACACACACACACACACACACTGACATGAGTATGTGCACACTCGTCTTTAATCTTAAAGCACCATCTATTATTCAGCGAGAGCAGGTGGGAGGGGCGGGGTAAAGGGGTAGTAGGGGCATGGCTGAATGGAGAGTGGGTGTGGAGGGTGGGGGCAATCAAGGGTGGAGACGTGTGTGTGTGTGTGTGTGTGTGTAGGTGTGTGTGTTGGTGTTGAGGATGATTAAAAAAAGAAGCAACCCCCCACCTTGTGCACATTTTCAGCTCAGTCATGAATGGTAAATTGAAGCCAGCCGCTGAGATTGAGGAGTAAGAGGAAGACAAAGACGGAGGGGGAATAAAGACCCCCTGACCCACCAACCCCCTCCTGACTTCCTCTCTGTAGACTGTCAGATGGGTGACGCGTGTCAATAGGACATTTTGCTCCTGAAAGAGCTTATGACAACTCATTAATATACTTAACATAGGGGACACTCATTTTGAGCAATTTCTTATCCAAACAAAATGTCTATTTGTAAGTTCTGTGATAGGATGGCAACCTCTGAAGGGGTTCCCCTGCCTTTTGTGTAGTGCATGCTGGGATAAGCAGCCTGCTGGACCCTGAACAGGATAATAAGGTGCAGTTGATTGATGGAGGGTCTCAAAGTAGAAAAACATTTTTTATAGTAATATCTTAAGATTTAATATAAACCCATATGTGGGCACTAAAATGAAATGTTTGTTAGCATGACAATTTTAAATTCTGCCATTAATAAGTAAAAAAATATATAAAAAGGCAGATGTTGTCATGGTCTTCAGCCAAGCTAGCATCTGTGAGGCTGCTAATATCTAGCAAAATAACATGCTATTTTTTGTTGTTGTTGTTGTTGTTGTTAAGCTGGGACAATGCACAATACATGTATTAAACCAGATATAGCTCACTTCATCTCTAGTCCCTGGGTGGAGGAAACTGGAGATGCCCAGGTTACAGAGGTAAAATATGAGTTGTAGTTAATCAAAACATGACACAACAGAAGAACAATACAATGCTAAATTGTCCCTAGGGAGCACACAATCATCAAGCCCAATACCAATAAAAAGATTAAATTCATCAGGAGGCTGCAAGACATTTAAAACCAGACACTCAGTACCACTACTAGTCTCATTCAGTGTCTCTTAGCTCAGTGACTACAGACCTGGTAGTCCTTCCACTTCAATCTTTAAAAGTATACATTTGTAAAATGTTTGCATCTGAAATAAAGAGCAATAGACCAGAAATGTACATAAAACAACCAAGTGGCAAGATCCAGGCCGGAAAAAGTGAAGCCAATTTGGAAAGGGGCTTAAATCTGCATTATTTCTAATGGCCAGCAGGGGGCGACTCCACTGGCTGCAAAAAGAAATCTGGTTGTATAGAAGTCTATGAGAAAATACACCTACTTCTCATTTTGTTTGGTAGTCAGTAGGCATTCTCATAATGAGTTTATGGTTTCAATTGCTAATTTTAAGTCGACTTCAATACAGCATGATATTCATTTTGTAATGATTGAATTGATTGTACTAAAAAAAAAAACACTTTAAGGAATTATGTGTTCACTTGGCTAATCAAGTTGGTTGGGTAACTCTAGCTGTTAGAGTTTATCCGATTATTTCATAACACTGAAGAGGTTATGAAAATGCCCAAATGCCAAAAGTCAGGGATTTTAAATGCTAGGTCACAAATCTATAACAATTAACATGTCCAAAAAGCACATGTGCTTCGACTTCATAAGACATATGATTTTATAACAAAACGCCTACACTCCTATTATTTACAGCCTATGGCCAAACATTGACTCGAGGCAAAGACTCTGAGAAGGCTGCTCACAGAGGACAACAATGATAATACGAACTGTGGCACTCGAGACACAAAACACACCTTTCTTATTTGCTCATGGCAACAATTAAACACACAAAAATGCACAGCGGCAGAGTCAGTCATTGATCAAACTGAGAGAACTAGGTTTTATTACTGGAAGCCAAAAAAACACAAATGTTGGCCCATTCAGCTAAAATACCTCCCACTCCTGCACCCACACACACATCAACTGGGTTTAATCTGTCTGGGATGAAAGCTATCTGTAAACAAAATCAGTGTGGCTGTCAAGCGGGGGATCAGTTCACAGTGGAGGATGATGATGATGATGAGCGAGCAGCAGCAGGAAGAGGTATTTGGGGTGTACTCTTCAGACACGGAGAGAAACTGGAGATCTGCCCCCTGAGAACTACAAACGAAAAATCAAAACATTCCCAATTCCCAGTCCCAATCAACATACACACAGGGCTCCAACTAATGATTATTCTCATTACTGACTAGTCTTTCTTTTGAATTTTTGAATTTCTCAGAGTCGATCCAAAACTCAAATTTGGAACGACATGAACAGTGAAAACCTGCAAATACTCACATTTCAGAATCTGGAACCATCAAATCTTTGGCCTTATAGTTTGATTATGTGATTAGCAAAAAAGTAGCAGATTAACTTTCTTTCAATTGACTCAATTAATCAACTAACCATTTCAATACTTAACATCACAGTTTCTTCAAGCTCAAGGGGTGTCATCAAATTGCTATTTTTTTCCAACTTACAGTCCATGTAGGAGCTCAGTTTATTACCCAGGAGCGACCTTGCTGACGCACTTGGTTTGATGTAACTATATACGCTCCCATTTGCTGTGTGCTGTAAATCTTAAGGCTGTTCGTTAGTTGCAGAATAATTAATTGTATCAACCGTATAATTCATACTCCGTGTAATCACATCAAAGATCAAAGTCAATCAGATCAAAGCAATCAACAGAATTAACTGGCACCTGTTAATGAAAGAGTGACAGCAGCCAGAGGTGGACTGGAATTTTTGGCCTTGAACAGAAAGCATTTTTGGCAAAACCATAATACCTATCATTGATCCGACTTCACTTTGAGCGTCCCGAGTTCTTCCTGAACGTCTACATATGTTTTTTTTTAAGAAAAATGAAAAAATAGCTTTGTTAGAGCGATCTAAAAAAAACTGTTACATCTCCCTTCTTTTAGAAATCTCCCTGCATTTTTAATATGGGAGCCAATGAGGCTGTTGGTGGTTTTGGTGGCGCATCTTTGCGTCGTACGCCCAAACTATAACTCTGACAACTTTACCACAGGATTGTGAGTGAGAAGACAAATTTTCCTACATTTCTATGTATAAATTATTTCTGTAGAGTGGAATTTGTGGCCTGGAGCGCAGTTTTCAAATGTATTTTTTGACAATTTTTTCTCTTCCTCTACACTCTGGCGATGATGTCACACACTGTGACACGAACATTCCGTGCAATACACATCCATTATAATCTCAGAATTTCTCCAAAAATGATCATGGTCATTGAACAGGGATTGATAAAAAACTATATGACCTATCGAAACGTGGATTAATACACCGATACACAAGACTTGTGTCTACTGTTTAAAGTTTAAATGGAGGCTCTGGGTGAAATTATGCCGGAGAAGTAGACGTTTAAAAATCTCCAATTATTGTTCTTTTTCGCTAATTTTTTGTCGGCCGTCCCATCCATTTCAATGCAAAATTTTGGGCAGTTTTTCGCGACTTATGTCGCGAAAAATTCGTATTCTGTAGAGAAAAGTAATAGCACACCCATCCTGATCAAACCGCACGTTTTGATATATAATTTGTCCTGCAACTCTTCAAATTGTAGTACTAGTAGCGGGACGAAATTGCGTCCGGAAGAGGAATAAGAAGAAATCCACAGTATAACAGTAGTGCAGCACTGGTCCCTACAGCTATTGCTGTATGGGACCAGTGCTCGGTGCGATTGCCCCGAGGCCCTAATTAACATCTGTTTATAACAACAATATACCTGGCTCCTAAACTAAACTATGCAGTTCATGATTAAATAAAAAGGGGTAAGAAAAGCAGCAAATCCTCAAACATGAGAAGTTGGAACTATTGGCTTGTCGTTTCAGCCCTATACAACAGAAAAAAGATTTTTAGAGAAAACAGATGAATGTCAAAATACAATGCTCCACTGCACTGGTCTCAGTCTCTCATTTTTATTCAGAACCACACATCAAACTGTTGCCCAGAGCTGTCTGTTTCGGGGCTACTTCACTCTCCGGAAAGCTAAAAACAGGATTTCATTTAAGTGTTTCCTTTCAGTTGACATTCTGATGGGACTTTCTGCACCACATCCAGTTAAAAAATTATGGAAAAGGACGCCGTAAGCACACAATGTCACACGCATGAATAATGACTCGGCATCTAACCAAGTGCTGATTAAAGTGCATGAGTGACAGCTCTTGCATACATGTATGCATGTGTGTGTGTGTGTGTGTGTGTGTGTGTGTGTGTGTGTGTGTGTGTCTGTGTGTGTGTGTGTCTGTGTGTGTGTACGACACATTTATATCCATGACTGGTCGATGCGTCACGCAGTGAGCTGCAGGCTTCACAGAAACATATCCTCTAAACGTGGGAATTCCTGTGATGTAACGTTTTACTCAGTAGGGGAGTGACTTCTGCTGTGATGAGCAGGCAGCATCACTGTATGTGTGCTCACAGGCTTTCTGTTTGGGGACTAAATGAGACAAACAATCCGTGGTCTCAAAGAGGGACCGAGGTAAACAGAAACAAAAACAAACACGGAGAGGTTTGGAGAGAGGGATGCCAATTTTTATAAAGTGTATGAGGTGGAGGCAAAAAGAGAGTGAGAGACAAGACTAAGAGGGGAAAAGAAAATGAAGAGGGAGAGTTGCTCGCTTTCCATCAGCAGTGCTGTGATCAATATCAGTGTCTGACAGGGCAGTGCTCCAGCCCTTACCGTAAATCACTTCCTTTTATGATGGAACCTCTAAATCATACACACACACAATAAATGACCTGCTGCAAACACATGCGCACACATATACACACAGGTCCATGTACATTCAATGATACAATGGCCCACTTCAGTGCACCAGCATTAGAAATTTATGTCCGCATTCCCAAAAATACAGGCAATAAACAGCACTAAGGGAGCAGGAAAATATGACCTATGTCCAGCAGAAGCACAATGAACAACTTCAGTAAAAAAATACTGGAGTCAGCACTCGATTAATGCACAATTTGTGCTCGGGATTTACACTAAACAAGAACAAGTGTTCAGGTCTGAGAGAATGAAGAATGACTCCTGATGGGATCATTTCAACAAGCATGGGAATGTTTATATCTTTCCATGAACATTTAGGGAATAGAAATTAATCAACCTTCATTTCCAAAACATATGCTGTGATTATCAGCCAAGCCACAGCATTGAACAATAATAAGTAATGGCCAAATAAAACTAATACATCTGCAATGAAGACATCATCCCACAGAAAAGAGACGTGGATCGCTAATCAGACAGCTAGGTGGGTAGCTAGCCAGACAGACAGATATCCAAACCATAGATAAATAGATAAAGAAAGGACGAGCTGTCTCCACTTCCTCCCACTGTACAAAGTGAAGCCAGAATATTTCAGATACGGGCGCTGTCATCTTGGACTAGTGAGGTCATTCGGCAGCTCTGCGTGGTCGTGAGCTGTGGTATCAAGTTTCCACCCAAAATGCTTCCCCGACCCAATCAGACCACAATGTGAACCGTCAATCGTGATGACACACCTCTGTTTTATGGAATCAAATAGCTAATTGAAACTTAAACTTATGACAAAGTGAGTTTGGGTTTTTAGTTCAGTTTAGTGGCTAATGTGCCATTCGCTAACATGTAGGTGGCCGGATTTATGAGCTATACTGCAGCCAGCCACCAGGGGGCAATCAAAATGTTTTGGCTTCACTTTTGGGGAACTGTCAAGCCGACCATCTTTATATACAGTCCATGATTCAGACAGACAGCTAGTTAGCAAGCCCAACAGATACACAGACAGCAGATTTAGTTAAATAATACTCACTGGTTCAGTTCCACATCCAAAATGAATTTCATGCCAAAGGCGTCAACTTGAAAGCTTGCTTGGGCAACATGGTTCACCTAAGAAAAAGTAGAGAAGACATGTTATTTAGTATTACTAAAGGCAGCCATTATCATATTCATGGATCAATTCAATATCATATGCAAGGATCAATTCTCATCTACATTGACGGATGGCTGCATTGTCTTTTTCAGCACTAATCAGCACTAAGAATAAGACTGCTTACATTAAGATAACAAGGTCTTTCTTTCTGCAAAGGATCTCAGTCAACTCTTCAATGCTACGATTTAGTTTATGTAATACCCACTCACACACAAACACGCTCATGCACATAGGCTATTATTTTACCTCGATGACCGCTCATTTCTATGTTTACCAGACTGGTTTTGTAACTGTTTCACAATGCCAAGGATTCATTAAAATTCCTAAAACCATATTGAACCATATTTTTCTCTGGCAGCAGTGATTTATATACACAGACACAGAAATGCTCTTTCTACTCTGACGACATGTGCTGTGTATGATTGATTTTGCTGGAGGAGGGTCTGATTCATTCCCAGTTCTGGGCACATATGGCTTCATTGCACATCCTCTGGTCAATCAGGACTCCCCACAGTAATTCCTGTGCAGGTCCAAGGGAGTCCCAGAGCTGAGCTAAAACACAGCCCACCATCCCCCAGGCTCGGCCTGCGGGCTACCGTTATTACACACCGGACACTGCATGACAACGAGGGGAGGAGGGGTGTGTGTTTTTTTTTTTGTTTCCATTTGAGGAGGTGCCCCAGTGCTCACCCATGGATGACCTTAGCCCGTGAGGTCCCCAATGACCACAGACTCTTTTGTTTGTAGGCGTGTGTCCGTGCGTGGTCAATGCATATATGAGCGGGTACAAGAGGGTGTGTGTGTGTGTGTGTGTGTGTGTGTGTGTGTGAGCACGTACAAAGGGCAATCCCTTTCCATGGCACACTTGTGTTGAAATCTTATCTGGCAGATTGGATCCATGATGGGAGGAGGTACCAGTAATTGTGTTTAATGAAAGCACATCAGGCCAGGCTAATATTCTGAGGCCAGCACTGGCTCTTCTTACATTGATTTCTGAATTATAGCAGGCCGGACTTTCCACTCATGACTGTGGAAGTATGACTGTAAGTGCTATCAATGCACTGTGCACAGACAGAGAGGCAGGAAGGCGAACATGCAAACCAACACGCACTGATTCCACTCGGAGCGTTTGTTTTTCCACCAAAACAACACGAGCACTTTGCTGAACTCCCCACTGCTCATTCAGCGGTGAGGCTGTTTGTGTGTAAGACTGAAAATAGGCAATGCAACAGAAGTCTATAAATAACTTCCTGTGTCACACATTTACAGAACTATTTGACAGATTTGTTTTTAGGCTGTTGATCTAAAAACAGCCAAATAACTGATCAAACTTTGTGCAAGTGACATCACGGCTGATTGCAGACCAGATTCATCTCTCTGGAGAATAGGAGACTCAGAACATCAAAAATCTAATCAAAGATGCACCTGGCTGTCTCCTCCTCCTCCTACCTTGGATCTATTCCCCACTTGCCATGAAGATTTTATAGCTTAATAAGACAGGGTTCGTACAGCTTTTTAAGAGTAAAATTCAAGCACTTTAAAGCATGAAAAACATCAGGTTTACCGATTTTATTTACACTGACACTTTAGTTTACCAGCTGTTTCTATTACCTTTTATTGTTTGTATTGTTATGATTATTTAATGCTTGCTACTTTCCAGGTAAGCGTTAAAAAAAAACGTATCTAGCTATTAGCTAGCTTAGCTTGTCTGGTGCGAGACGCCGGGAGACAACAAACAAATGTACTGAGGGGACTTTTATTTCAAATATTTAAAAAAAATTGATTTACGTGGGTGATTGTATAGATGAAACACCTGATAATGTTAAAAAATTAAGCACTTTTTAAGGAGTATTTTTTAATTTAGACATATCCCTCACTTTGAAAGTATAAAGTACAAACCGTGATAAGAACTTTGAGGCTGTTATTGCTTGTTATTTTTTTACAAGCGTTAGCTGACACAACACATTTTTCAGAGTTAAACAAACACCTCTCCTGAGCTGTAAATTCATGAATTACTCGCTTTTTTTCACAGAGGGTAATTGACTCGTAAAAATATGATTTTAGCCATGATGTGATATGATCTGACTTGAGAAATCTATAGAGTAAAAAAAAAAAGCTTCTTTGCTCTGCAGGAATAAGTCTTCTGGCTTTAAACTCCAGTTCACAGACAGAGTTTGTGGCACGACAAACCTGTGATGAAGGTTAGTATCAGCTTCAAAAGGAAAATATTAAAATGATATCTGATGGCAGATGGTTCCTATTAGCTTGTTTACCCATCGGGCTGCAGCTCTGTCTGAGGTGTGAGAGAGACAAAGGGTTAACACCTCCCTGCAGCACCCATCTGTAGCCCTCTCTGCTCTCTGAGCCCTGAACAGGCTAGCCTACACAAACCTAAGCCGCACAAATTAAAAACGCATGACAGGGTTTCACAATGCTAATTGACTCATCTCTTGAAATGAACCCAGCAGACACACTGCTTCACTGAACTGAATCAGTGAACACACTTATAGTGATTATGAATTTTGCTGCACTGTATCGGTTATCACCGGACAAACAGTTCTGGTAGGCTTTCGATAATCAGAGACAGCTTTATGCATCATTTTATCAAGTGATGGATTCAGAGGGTGATTGTATCCAAACTTACTACAAAACAAAGTTCAACCCATAAAAAGCAGACTTTACTTAAAAGCCTACAGTGCTTTGTGTGTTCCAAAATAATATTAGATAACTATTAACCTATAAAAACATGCATATTGACAATTAAATGAATTAATTATCCAACAACATATTTCCTGCAGATTATTACAGTAAATAATTAGATTTTGGGTTAGTAAAGCCAAAAAAATACTGGATTTTTTTTAGGCAAATGCAAAAGTATTTTTTAAATTTCATATCTGATTTCTAAAAGAATCCAATAATTACACACGAGCCAAGTTCATTAACATGAATCCCATTGCATTAAACAACATTTTTGATAAGGAATCCTCAAATTCAGTTATTAAAGAACTGTGTATATTTGCATAAACCAAAGTTTATCAGTTTGAACATAAAACATATTGTCTTTGAACAGTTTTCACTTAAATAAATGTCACCAAGGATTAGCAAATTATCCCATTCTGTTTTGTTTACGTTTTAGACACCGAATCAGGGTTGTACCAAAGTGTTGTATTCTCAACAGTTTGTCTGATATTTTACGTACACACAGTGGTTCATATTATATGTTATCCCACAAAATGTGACTGGTCTATTTAACACTCTAAAAACAGTCGCTGTTTTAAACATGTTGTATTTGTTAGGAGACAAAACCTATTGGTAAATTTTAGGCAAACAAAACTACTTGGTTAAGGTTCAGAAAAAAGAACAGGGTTGGGGTTAAAATAACTACATCCGTATGTAACTACTGGACGCAGTTAAGATGCTCCTGTAGATGTTCATCATGATGTTTCATCGCTATATCCGTTGTACGGCATTGCTTAACATCCTGCTTTAAAATCAAAATGACTATGTCAAATAGAAGTTGAAGCCTAACAATAGCAAACATTGCCTTCTGTCACACAATTATGTGGTTTTTCTACAAATGTTAGTGTATTAATTTTCATAGATTATACCTAAGAACAGTGGATGAGAATGGCCTGGCCAAAGTGAGACTTTTAACACTTAAATAAACTTCAACATCAGCGCCCTCCGGTGGACCGACTATCTTTAAATAGTGTAACTTCTGTATTTCTCTGCTGAAATTTATTGATACATATTGGCTGCCATATAACTTACATCATACAAAATGTTCTGATAATATCGTCCCCTCAGAGAACAGTAAACCTCTGCTGACTTTCATTTAGGACTAAAGTGATACATGCTGCCTAATGGGACATGAGCTGGTATTATAGGTGAAGCAGCTGCTGGGACAGCAACCCAGCTGGACACACAAGATGCAACTTATCACTAAATTAGTAATCATCCCTGTTGGCCAGATGACTATAGCTTGTTTCCTACAGTAATTGTGCAGAGTAACAATAGAGGACCAATCACTAAACTGGATATTTTCTACCCGTTTAAAGGCTGTGGTCTGTTTTTTTGCATGTGGCAAAGCTGACCCATATAGCACCTGCAGACAGTCTAATTAGTGCGGCCTGTTTCCGCCTAAATGTTTCAAGCTTCTTGTGTTTTGCTTGTAATTAACTAATTATTAATTTCCCCTCTGAGGACAAGGGCAGAGGAGGAGATGAATCAATACAAACATAAACACGCAGGAAACAGAGAGCAGCACACACAATCACACACACACAGCCTCCATGCAGACACTCCTCTCCTCATGACAACACTGGAGGAAACACAGTGTACCTGTGTGGAGCCGGAGCTGGCTTTCACCCTGGTGCTGAGCTCATCCTCTGTGATCTGGCTGTGGTTGAGCCTGCTGTAGAGCAGGCGGAGAGGCACCGTGTCCTCCTTCCCGACAAACCTGCCTGCATCACGAAGAGCCTTCAAGCTCGACAAGGCGTCTCCTGCACAGAGAGGAAAACAACGATTTCATCAGCAACCCGTCCCTCCGTGCAGGAAAGCACAAGTGACACAGAGATTCATCACAAACACCGCCATCTGAAATGTCGATTGGTCCTATTTCCTTTGATAACACGAAACAGCTACAGGCTACATGCATATTTTAGATGGAGACCACGAAGTAGCCGAAGCTATGATACAAAAAACAAACAAACACAGGCCTATTAATGGTGATCTCACGCCTTTTTTTGCGTTACAATTATTAATATAATATCTTAAATAACATCAGTTACCATTTTGGGCATTAGGGCTGCTCTGGTGACCGACGTGCATCAATCCACAGACGCACAAAAGGGAAATCCACCATCGCGGGCGCATCATCAGCATCATCACCTTTCTCTCTGTTGTTGGAAATTATAAAACAATGCGGTATTCCAGGAGCAGGCTCTCGGGGTCCTGCCTTCGCTAGGGGAGCTTGAAAACGGGGCTGGTCGTCTGGGTAGCGCAGTCCCTCTGGTTGGGGGCCATCGGGGTCCTTACGAGTCTGAACGCCGAGCGCGTCTGAGCGCACAGAGACCCCGCGGATCAGCAGCACGGAGGAGGCGAGGAGAGAGAGAGAGAGAGGGAGGGAGGGAGAGGGAGGGATGTAGGGGAGGAGAGAACTGGGGACACCTCCTTAAAACACATCAATATCCAGCGGCTCACTGCAGAAACGCCTAATGCATAAATATGAGCGAGCAGTGGAGACAGGATGGAGGAAAGCTGAGGGCCCGGCCTTCAACCGAATGGACCGACTGGGACGATAACAGCACCTCCTCCACCTCCTCCACCTTCCTCCATGTTCCACTGCTGCAGGAGCGCCATTCCTGCCAAAATCTGCCTGTTGTTAACAACATGAGTCACTCCATCATCTGTCGAGTCAATGACGAGAAAATCAATGCATTCCTGTGTGTGTGTGTGTGTGTGTGTGTGGTACCATGGTTGCCTCCTAGTAACGGATTACATGTATTCAGGATTATGTAATCAGGTTACAAAATCAGACCGGATTACATTTTCTAAACATATATAGAAAGACTGTAGTTACATTGATGAACTTTTCTAATTATATCTTTAAAATATGGCAATATATTCATTTAATTATTTTTACATTTTTTCATGCTAGGAACTGCTTGACAGATAAACATTTTGAGCAAGTGCTCCTTTTGTGTTACAAAAGCAACTCCTCCCTGTAGACTTTGCTACAAAAACGTAAACAAAAGGAGCAATGCAGTACACGTTTATACCAGCAAGGAAAATTATCTGAACAATACTACATGCTGAATATGTTCTACTGTATGACAAAGTAAGTTAACCTTTCAGGTTGCCAGTTTTGTTAATGGTAACGTATCTTATAACTAACAAACTTTTGAAGTTTGGTGTTTTTATTTTATTTTTTTACATAGAAAATGGAAGATGAACATTTTGAGAAAGTGCTCCTCTTGCTTTACAAGTCTGAGCCCAATGTGCCTTTAAACATGGGCAACAGAAACTTACACAAAAGAAATAGCATCCTGCACGTTATAGTAAACAAACAATACCATAAGCGAGAATGTTTGCTTTTTCTATATAGTTATTCTAATACCTGACATATGGTTCCACAGGGTCAGGTCCTGAAGAAATCATGCAGGTTCTCCATGGAGGCCCATGCCCTTGTGCTGGGCCTGCTGGAAGACAAGGAGGCAAAGGAGAACCAGGACTAAATGGGGCAGATTGTCAGATCCTGCTGCAGTAGGAAAGTGGTTTGAGGCCCTCGGGAAACATGTGGGGATCCCATAACAAGAGGTTCAAACGGTGAAGCCAAGGTTAAGCAAGTGAAGCCTTCCTTAGAATTATAAAGCTCACAGAATGTAATGTTATAAATAATTATGTTATGATTTAGTTATTAAGATAGTGTGTGTAATGATTAGACGCATAGTTATGTGTAACCAGCTATTAGGGGTAAGGAATAGATGAGTAATGATGACAGTGATCAAATAATAGTCATATAACAATGATAAGTAGGCCCACCAACTCATGAGATTTTAGGAGAATCACAAATTATAGAATGATTAGAGTAGTTAAGATGATTAACTTTGTATTGACCTATGATATGCGACTAGACATGATGACAAGGCATAGTGTGTGTGTGTGTGTGTGTGTGTGTGTGTAAAACTGATTATGTAGCATATAGTTGGGTAGTCCACGGTTGTCCGTCTGGTTCCTGAGTTAACAAAAGTTTCGGTCAGCTACGGGAAAGAAGCGGAATTATTGTATAATTATAGTCCTAACGACCTTAAGGGTAAATACAGGACAAGAGACCCTAATTAATCAGCAGTCTGATGCTCCTCCCACATGGGCCGCAGAACTCCTCAAGTGAAAGTCCCTTATAACTGCTTTTAAGAGGATTGCATTTTTGTGGCTGCATCCACTTTTTAAGTGCAATATTTTTGATGTTTGATTTTGAAGTAATCCAACTGTACTCAGATAACAACAAGCCTTTTTGTGATTCAATGGGTTATATATATATATATATATATATATATATATATATATATATATATTCTATATTAATTCACCTTTCCTGATAACTGGCACTTAGTGGAGGATATTTGCACTGACCAAGTACAATGTACAATGACAAATATGGTGGTGATATTGTTTTTGGGGAGGTTTTATAGTTTTTCCCATATAAAGGCTGCAACAGTAGCTAGCTCACAAGCTTGTAAATTCCAGTCATATTTTCCAGTTTTGGCAAAGCAAACACAAACGTTTAGAAAATCCTGAGCTGTTTCTCATCTACACACAGAGATTCTTTATGCACGTCTTTGACATGTGTATCTTCCGTAAAAATCTTAAAACCGTTGACACCAGGCAGCATCACCAACCTCCATTAGGTGACTGTAACACTAGACCTAAACCTGCAGATGCTTCGACCTGGTGTGGAGATTGCCCCAGAAACACGCAGCACATCTCACCGAGTTAATGAGCTGATGAGAATGATTTTTTCCACACACACACACACACATTAGGATTGTTTACTGGAGGAGCGGCTGTGGCTCTGGGGAAAGAGTTCAACAGAATTTGGGACAATGAATATTTTAAAAGCCAGTTAATGTTTATCTGGATTGAAAACAGACACCTTGCCTTCAATAAACACTCACTTCTCCCATTTTTTTCTGGGTTCAAAACACCTTATTCAATATAACTGAACTAAAAGACTAAGACTAAAAAACAAAAACTAACAGCTTAGTTGTATCTTCTCCCTGTGTCTGTGTGGCTTTTTTCCACCAGTTTAAAGACATGGAAGGATAAAAGAGAAAACATTTGTACTGAAGGTGTGTACATTTAAGTGAAAATGGTTGTCTATGCAAGTTAGTGTGTTTCCACCCAACCTCTGTAACCATGCAAACGATAAAAGAGGTAGAGGATAATGGATGTGTGCATGAGGCAGGAATAGTTTGTGCACTATAATCATAAAAGCACAGAAGCAGCAGGTTATAATGTGTAGGAGAGGCGACATAATGACCATAATGTCTGCATTCATTGTTGCCTTTGCCAGTTTATTTGCAGCTGTGTGTTTTCAGCTTGTACCTCAGAACATGTTTTTGCTTTTTCTTAATGCCAGTGGCACAGAGACTCCCATTTGACCCAGTGCATCCATTTGAGAGCAGTGAGGGAGAACAAGGGCACTATGCTAATGCACTAAACGCAGGAGGAAAAGGAGAAGCTGAGCTAATGCATCAGAAAAAGCACATGAAGGCATGTCATGAAAAGTGCACTTAGGAAGAATCCTAAAATGTCATATATAACAATTACCACACATCTAACCTGCAGCACTTTCACATTAAATTACATAGAGAACAATAATATGTATTTTATATACATACACAATAATATGTGTATGTATATACTTGAAAATATAATGACTAAAGCTGCCTTTTTCCATGACGCTCCTTTTCCATGAACAGTATTCAGTGGAAACGACTGCAAGCAGAGACTTTAAAAGATGACAATAAAAGACTTCCATAAAAATGTATTCACAGTAATATTTCATACATTTTCAAGTGGCAATAAAATGTTCCAAATTTGTAAAACTGTACCTGTTATAAAAACCGCTCTTCCCTGTCTAAAATAAGGCCCTTTAAGTACTTTGTCATGGGACATCATTTTTTATTTTCTTGTGCAGATCAGGGTTCTCTTTGTGGCATCCAAAAGAAAAAATAAATTTAAAAATTACAATTACTTGTAATGAAATTATACTCCAAAATCAAAAAAACTATTTTTCTTACCTGTAGTGCTATTTATCAGTCTAATTATTTTTTGTTGTGAGGTGGAGAAAGACTGACAAATAGCACTACAGGTAAGAGGAAAAATGTGTATAATAATAATATAATAATAATAATATATATATATATATATATATATATATATATATATATATATATATATATATATATATATATATATATAATGCATTCACACATTTTCTGTCTAAAGGGTCCTTTAGATCAGATGAGTTGCAGAAATATTTTTAACTTTAACTAAGTTAATATTGCATGAAAAGGGCTACACCTTATTATCAAGATGTCACAACATTTTGTATATTCAAGCTCAATTTTACGGGGATACTACGGTTTAAAAGTATTTCTTATTTTGTTTAGTCCACGTTGACAGGTCTTTGTGTTGTTTGGAATTCATTTTTGTGCACAAGAAAATGTACAAAATGTCATTTTAAAGCCACTGTTAAGACAATTATACATATTATTGTATGCTGGTTTTATATCTCAACATATATATAGCTGTGAACAAAATGCTACAGAAAATCAGGAGCTGCCGTTTATCTGACATAAAACAAAAATTAAGATCACACCACCGTCTTTAAATCAATGTGGTGTGGTTTAAGGGTTGGAAGAGACAATAACAGTTCAGTTTATCCACCTAGTCCTCAAACCCCAGAAATTCCACATCCATGTCATCACTTGACAGAAAAAGGTCCCAAAGTTTCAGCATGCAGTTGTCGGGAATGTCACTTGGCTTCACACGTCCAACGTGTGTGTCCACTTTCCGTCTCTTGCGTTTATAAACTTTAGCCTTCCTCTGTATTTTCCGGACCGGGGAGATGCTTTGTGAAGGAACGCTCGCTGCTTCAGTTTCTGATTGGATGTTTCCAGTCATTTTGTCAGGCGATATGTTTCCATCCTGAACAGCCTCAAACACTGAGGAATGTTGTTTCTTATCACACTCTTCTTGTTGATTTGTTGTAACATTAAGGCAAGTTGAGGAAGCTTCATTCTTTATTAACATATAATGGAAGTGGGAGTTTTTCATGTCTTGGGTTCTTATTTGGTCCACATTGCTGACCGGGCTAACTCTGGAGGGAATAGAGGGAGGACATTCGCCCCTAGAGGGGGCTGTTTCCATCTTGTGCTGAGGACTTTCAGCCTGCTCAGCTTTTTGAGTGCAAGAAGTCAATGAATTCTGTCTGCACGGTCGTTTACGTGCAAGAGACTTGTGCTTGGATCGGTCTGTGTGAGTGTCAAAGCTCCTCCTCTCCCCCTCTCTTTGATTCAGAGGAGCCAAACCAGTAACTGATCTGGTTTGTCTCGTTTGTCCTGGATAAGAGCCCTCTTGTCCATCGACTGTTCGGTGCTGCTCTTCTTTAATAATCTCTGTGGAATCCACATCTCCCTTGTGTCTTTGCCCAGTTTTTCCATTTGGTCCAGGAACAAAGAGAACAGAGGAAACACTGCACTTTGGTCTGAACAGAATTAAAGAAAACAGAACATGAGTAGAGTGGAATAGAAAGAGATCTGGTGTCAGAAAAACAAATTTAATTTACATTTACATGCATTTCTTTCTCATGTTGATAAAAAAAGTTTTGAAGGAATATGGACAAATTACCTTTTAACTGGAGTATTGATGTGAATAAAATTGCAGTGCAAGTTTGAAACAAGTTTGTCCAAAACCAGGTACTCATCACTCTTGGAGAAAGCCTTGTGACGTTCACTCTTTAGATGCTGAACATAAAGGGGGAAAAAAAAACATAAAACACAAAGTTAAATAAACTCACTAAACACAAAAGGTCTAGATAGAAATTACAGACAAACTTGCAGTTTGTTTAATTTAATTTAATCCTAATTAATTTTTAAAAATGATTGACGTACATTTGGGTCAAAAAAATCACCGTTTGTCAGTAGCCTGGCTAACACCAGACCAAATCTCATTGGAGATTAGGTCTGGACACCTTCAATGCTTTTCTCCGTAGAGGAGGCGTGGTTTACGATCCTCCAGAGCCGTTTATTGGGCGCTTAGAATGTCTATCAAAGCGTCTGTAGGTAGCTCTTAGCCAATCAGATCAGTTATACCAGATGACGTAGTAGAGCAACAGAAATGGATGTTTGTTGTGTGTGTGTCTGTGAGTGTGTTGTTTGCTGCTTTGCTTCTCCAGTTCTCGCTTTCTGCAAGATTATTTATTTTCAACCTTATTCCCCCTCATGTCATTCAGCCACACACATCCACTGATTTTATGGGCAATAAACAAGCTGCTGCGGGCCTCTCGGCGGCTCCGCTGTCCGCGGTAGCGGGGCTATTAGCCGCTAGCGACGCTAATAGCTATTAGCGGCGCTAATAGCCGCTAGTGATGCTAATAGCCCCGCTACCATAACGCCGGTGATCTCAGCGGAGCCGCCGAGAGACCTTTCGCCTTTCAACTTTCGCTCTAAACTATTTAAAACACCATCTGCAGCTATACAGAGTTTTGCGTCTGCAGCAGCCATGTTGGATCCGGAAAGCTTCCAAGTGCCGAGTAGTACGCGTCATCGTCTCACCGTCCCTCCCCGCTCTGTGATTGGATCCCTAAAACAGGGCTACGAAACTGGCTTGGTTGCCAGACCGCCTGGAGGTTCGAAATTAAATTCGAGCGCGCAAGGCAGTCTGGGTATACCCAGGCTAGTTTGTCAGTCTAATTAAAGTCAACCTACTACACAATGGACCATCTACAATAATGTTAATAAAAGATACATATCATTTTGAAATTTTAAATTAACAGTTTGCCCTATACCTTACAGAACATCTCATTCTGTTCCAAGTGTTAATGGCTGAATTATTGTCCAACTAGCATGAACGCATGCAAACAGCATACAAAAATACCAAACAACATCAACAATTAGACATGACAACAACCATACAGAGAGCACATAGTAGTGTATTATAAAAAGTAGGTCTTAAGAAGCAAAATCTGGGGAAACTGATAAGTCATTAGACTGAGTTTTAGAAACAGCTGAATTGAAACCTTATGATCAAAGCTTGTTAAGTAGCTGAGTGCTGCATGGGACAAAGGATGTGAGGCATCTTTAGCTTCACTTCAGCAGTTAAAAGCTAGAACTTGCAGGTTTACCATCTGCTGAGTTAGTCATTTAATATGAATTTATAATAATTACCAAATAACACCAAAATAATGTTGAAACACATTTATAGGCTTTCAAACTTGTGTAGAGTGATCACTACTGAATCACAGCGCAACATCGTAGTGTATCATTAGCTCAGAGCCACATTCATTGCTTTAATCTAAACTACAATGAGGTTACAAATTATGCCATGACCCAAATGAAAATTGTGGTTAATAGAAATATGTTAAGAATGCCCTCTCAATATAGTCTTATAAAAAGGACATAAAAGACAGTTCTGTGACTTTAATGTTAATATTTAAGCCCTTCAGTATAAGACCTAGACCAGTGGTTCCCAACCTTTTTCTTGAGGGACCCACATTTTTACCATTGTAAACTTAGGCGACCCCCCCATTGTCCATTGCTTCTATGAAGCCGAACTCTATATTTAACACATTCATATGTCTGACATGTGCTTTTGCTGAATTGTGATCATTGCTTAAAACCAAGTCAATGTGACTTTCATGGTAACCTCTCTTTTTCTTTTGGAGATATTCAGCATTTTCATCTCCCTGACGCCATTTTTCCATTAGCTCTGTTTCTGTTGTTAGGTGAGGTTACCTCTAGGTGAGGTTACCGCTAGGTGAGGTTACCTCTAGGTGAGGTTACCGCTAGGTGAGGTTACCTCTAGGTGAGGTTACCGCTAGGTGAGGTTACCGCTAGGTGAGGTTACCTGTGTATACTGCAGGAGGGATGTTACACACACCCTTATTCTCGCATTATAGCCTTTATTTTTTAACTTTTCCATAGTGATTTTTTATTTAAATAAATGAATAAACGTTTAATGTAGCCCTTATTTATTTGTTTTTGTCCCACAAATGAATGAAATGCTGACTCATCTATATTTTACACATATTAGATTTATTACATCCCTTAAAATCAAGAGGGCTTCGCGACCCCCCGTGGATCTTTGGCGCCCCCCCTGTTGGGAATCACTGACCTAGAGCATACTGTATATGCAATATGTTGTTTGTGTTTTGGCTTATGTGGCATTATTAAAATAAATTAGTGTTATAGGCATTGTATTGTGTTAACAGTTTTTTTCCTTTACACATGATAACTTACCGTTGTGACGTTCTCATATTTGACCATACAGCACTCGCAGTAGCCGCCTCGTTTCTTGTCTCTCTTCTTCCGGCCGTGTGCTCGCTCTTCACTGGCTGAGGCTTTTGCACCTCTGTTCCCACAGGTTGCACAGATAAAACCAAATTAATGATGAACACAGTCCTGATGGCTGGCTCTGACACTTCACACAGAACTTTAAATTCTACTCAAGGTTTCATAGGATACTGAATGTGTCAGACTTGTTTACAAAAAATGTGTTGAAAACTTTGCAGTCATTTTTGAAAAATAAAGTATTTTAAGCAGTGTGGAAAATGTGTTTAGTTAGTTAGTTTATTTTCCACAGTGAGTTTTTCTTTGATTACACCACATAGTATAAATTAAAAGACATAAAATCGGAGTTGAGTGCAAAGGTTAGTTATTTGAACTTTAGAGCTTTTAAAGCTAGTTGGGATATGTTTAAACTAGTGGTTAAAATATGTTAATTGAAACTTCTTTCTTTGTGAAAGAGTGACATGTTGTGCATCTGCATTAAATAATCCAACATTTAAAAAGACAACATACTTGTGTCCCAGCTGTTTGTTCCCAGGAGGGTTCTTGTCCTCGAGACAGAAGGGGGTACAGGGAGGAAGAGTCTGCAGGTTGAACTCAGGCATGTCTGACATGGTGAGATAGATTGGACGGTAGTGTCTGCAGAAGGAAAAAGAAACCTTCTTTAATCAATACATGAAAAACAAATCAAAGACAGTAGGTGGATGTCAGCACTTATTACCCTTTGATGCACAACATGGTCAAAATGACCCGCATTCATTCACCATGTTATTTAATGCTGCTGTGTGTTTCTGTGCTCTATCTTTTGATATCAACTTATTTTATGATTGAACATTCAAAATATTCTTTAAATATCTTGCTTTTGATAACAACAGATCATTATTTTAATTTTGCTTCTCGTAATTTATAAAGAAAAAAAGTTTTTGTATTATTTCATAGCTAACTACTTGGCTAAGTAGCTTGCTAAGCTAACTACTGAGCCAAGAAGTTAGCTAAGAAGTTAGCTTAACAAGCTACTTAGCAAAAAAATGGATATGGCTCATTTTTCAACCATGTTGTGTAATTAGAGTAGTGACAGAAAAAGGGATTTTATTCAAAAATGAGTAAAGGAAAACATAAAAATTAGGATGTATGATGATCAAAAACAAACTAATTGAGGAAAACCTGGAATAATGAACGATGAATTATTGCAAAGATATAGAACATAAAAACTGCCGGGTCACTTTAGACCCATGTTGTGCATCAAAGGGTTAATCTACTGTCTCTTACCTGCTTGAATCCTCAACCTTTATAAAAGGTTTACTGATCCGGCCCGCTGGAACAAACATCATAGAAAGTAAATTTAATTATGAGGATGTGTTTACAAAAGATAAAAAAAACACTACTTTTACATAAAAAAGACTGGGTAATAACAACAGTGAATGTACCTTTGTACTTCTGGATGCCTTGCTTTGCTGCTGACTCAGCTTTGACCTACAAAACAATGATAAAAAAACAATCAAAAACATTTTATCATGTTAAACCAATAATTTTTAAGATAACAATCCAAACATGTGATTCTTTTTTTTTTTTTTTTTTACAAAGAATGCATTTAAGAATTTTAATATGTAGACTTACACTTGTTTTGTGAGCAGTGGCAGCAGGACACTGGCTGCTGACTATCTTTTTTTTCTTCTGAACATACGCCATTATATCTGCAAGTGGCAAAAAATAAATAAAACCACAGTAAGTGATTACTTACACTACATACTCAGGCAATTTAAATAATGGATGAGGTTATGTAACAAAAGATGATAAAGCCTCTTCAGTGTACCATCTATGTAAAGGATTTTCACACCCCACTCCAGAGCATTTGACAGGATCTTGTTCATTTTCACTCTCTCCTAAAAACAAACAAATGTATATTAGCACAGAAAATAAACGAGGTAGTTAAAGTTCCTTTCCGAGCTCATTAGAGGCGACTTAACAAACCTGCTCTTTCACCACTCTCTCCACCAAAGACTTCCCTCGACTTGGAACAAACTGCAAGGCAAAAATTAAAAAGAAAATCAAAATCTATGGCATATTAACATGTAGTGAAATTATCTAGAAAGAATTTTAACTGGCAAGAAGTGAGAGAAACCTTAAAAACTCTTCACAATGGTTAATAAAACAATGAAACAAAACTCACAGTGTCTGTTTGAGACCTGCTTTTGATGTCCCCATGGCTGCCAGGCCGCTGCTGCTTTGATTGAGGGTGAGGTGAACTCGGGCCGGAGTCTGGGCTGGGGACAGGGGAGTCCTGCCGGAGACAGTGCACATATCGAGCCTCCCTCTTGTTGGATACCAGATATTTAATTTCTTTACTGAAGAACTTCTCAACAATCTGAGTGATAAACAAGAGAAGACAAGATGCGGGTCAACATTTGAAGATGCCCGCTTGTTTTCTAAAAATGGAAGAAATGTAATTTCACATATATGAAAACCAAAGCTTAGGGACTGTTTTGCCACAAATATCGAAAAAAAAAAAATTATACAAGAGTAGGGGTGTGCCATATCGTATCGTTCACGATAATATCGGTATATTTTTTTTATGGTTAAAAAAAAAATGCATATCATGATATTGGCAACATTCCTACTTCTTGATATAGTGGCGTAAGGTTGACACTTACACAACTGACTATACCGAGCTGCCCTCTAAACACGCTGCTGCATTATGCATTTCGTTAGCCACAAGCTAACATTAGTTGTTAAAACAAAGTTGTTTTAATCACAAAAAGCTACTTACTCTGTGTCGCTAAACACATGCAGCTTTTAAAATAAGAGCACGGTGTGTAAACAGAATCCACCACAGAACTTACAAGAAGACTGTCAAAATAAGAGCCTTAAATTAAACATACAAGAACCTTTATTCTCCTTTACAAAATGTCATTAAAATTTGCCCCCGGAACCCCTAAATGGTTAATTTTATTATTTGCTCATACTCAAGAGTCAAGAGTACATTTTTTTGTATTTGGCAACTGTTGAGATTTGCACTTCACACTACATTTTAGATCTTTATTTATTTATACAGACTAAAAAAAAAATCATATTTTTAATCATATATAATCATATATTTTTAAGTATTTGGTAATATCGTCAAGAATATCGTTATCGCAAAAATAGCCTAAAATATCATGATATTCTTTTAGGGCCATATCGCCCACCCCTATACAAGAGCAACTAAAGACAAAATCTATAATCATCAAAGTTCAACAGCTAAATTATGTCAATCAGACTTCATCAAATACAGAGGAGAACGCTGAGTGGGATGATATCAGCAGGGCTGAGAGGGAGAAAATATAACATGATGTGTTGTGAATGACTCTGTAACTTCCTGGATATGTCAAGCTGACAAAGGAGAAATTAAAGTAATCTGAACCCAACTGCACATCTCATAACACAAATGTGTTTTTATCTCACCCCTCCCAGGTCTTTGATGTCACTCTCCAATGTCTCTGCTGTTCTGTTTGAAGGCAGATCCAGGTAAAACACTTTGCCAGCAAAAGGTTTGACTTGAACAGGAGAGGAGACACGCGTCGGCTTTGCTTTGCTCAGCGCTGCCTTGTCACCAGCACTGACACCTTTCCCTGAAAGGGCAATCAGGAAAGTCACAGGATGAGAGAGGGAGATTGACAAATCCACCGGTCAGCTTCAGTGCTTGAATGAGTGGTCACTACTCAGAGTGATCAATCACAAATGAAACCAATCGTATAATTGACTGATTGATCATTAGCAAGTCATTAATCTGGTTAAATAGCAAAATGTTTAATGGTTGCTGTATCTATACAGCAACTATAGAACTATAGAAAGCTTGTTTTGAAATCAATATCAGCTCTGTATTTTTTTAAACATTTTTTAGGGTTGGTCAAATAAGGCAATCGTAAAGACTCTGCATGACTTCGGATAAATACACTTTTTAAGTAGACATAGTTGGGAGTCATATTTTGAATAAATATATAAGTTTTGTGAAAACAGATGCATAACAAGGAAATACAAAATCATCATCTTCACATTACTCAGTTTTGATAGCAATTGTTTTTATGATAAATGTCAGATAACAACGGGATATAGGAAGTCATGATGGTGGCGGTATGTAAAACAGACGTTTTGTAATGATAAAAGAAAACATTTGAAGACATCACCCTGGACTTTACGAAACTTGAAACGATATTTTTCACTATTTCCTGATACTTTATAGAACAAACAATGACACTTTACAGAACAAACGATTAATAGGGAGATTAATCCATAATATAAATTATCGTCACACTGTTAAAATAATCGCCTTAGTAATATTTGGTCAAAATCATCCTCAGTTGATCAGATCATGTGATTTTACCCCTTTAAGATCATCACTTCTTTGACAATTTGCCACATTCATAGGCATCAGATAAGAACCCAGCAAAGAAGAGCTAGAGGGAGATTGTTTAGTTATCAGTTTAGTTTATCAGTGTTTTATTGTTGACACTAATATTGGTAACACTTTAATCTAAGGTGTCTACATAAGAGTGACATGAGCGTGTCATAAACATGACATGGGATGTGTTATGAACATTAATGACACTCTGAAGTAACATTAATGCTCATGATACTTGTCATGTTTCTGACAGGCTTGTGTGACTCTTATGTAGACACCTTCAAAATAAAGTGTTACCATATCTTGCTTAAGTCACAAAGGCATGTTCATAGAATTGCCTAAGTCATTTATTTCTCTGAAGTTACATAATTTACACACAGTGTTATTACTATGCCAATAGCCATCCTTTGTTACATCCTTTTTGAGTGAAACGATCAATAAATGTCATATGTTACACTTTTGGTGTTTTTTGTGTTTCCTGCAAAACTTGAAAAAAACCGTTTGGCGATTATTTTAACAGGATGACGTTATCATTGTTGCAGTCTGTGGTGCATGAGTAATAACAGTATCATCGGTAATGCCAATGCTTACCCTGTGTGTACATATTTTTTTCTTCTTTTTTTATACGTTTTATTGGAGATACTGTTTCATTTTTTGATTATATCTTTGTTTTGTGTGACGTTACGTATTCTCAAAAGCAATCCAAAGTAAATTTTCAAAAACTAGTAGAAAGTAGTAGAAAACAAAAAAACTTTACCTTGCCAGTTGGGTCCCGTATGCCTCTGGGTGCGTTTCGGCTTCATTTTATTCTCTTTCATTGAGGAAGAAATGTTATTATTGTTCTGCTTTTCGAAGTCAACATGCCCCAGGAAGTCCTTGTTTGTCCCCTGTGTGTAAACAAAGAAATTGTTATTTACAAACAGTAGGGCTAAAATGTTGTGGATACTAAAATATGAGCAAAGTAACGTTAGTCTGACATTAAAATAACGTCGGTGCTTAGTTACTGTTGCCGGAAGCAACATTTTAACACATTTATAAATATGTCTTACGGTTTAGTGTCGCTCTCCCCTTTGTCGGACGGCTGCTTTGTCCGACTAACGTTACATTATTTCGTCAGCTAACATTATTCAACAGCACAGTAGCCGATTTATCGCGTTTATGGACATTAATTGTCCATAGAAATGAGGTTTTACTACTATTTATTTGGCTGTAAGAAACTTTGTGTAGTCAACTGCCCTACTAACCGTCCCTTTCCCGCTTTAAATCCAATAGTATAGGAAGTCTATGTTGCCAGGTTTGACACTTTCCGGTCACGTAACTGCTGTCAGATTTAAAAGCACAAGAAAACTCCTTGATTACTGCAGCTGATTAGAGGTTCAATAATAGATGTCTCTTTGATTGATCCACTCATTAATGCTTTGTTCCTCGGCTATAATGATATCACTAAAATAAATGCTCGAATAAATTCATCAGGAGCCTCATGCTGACTGTAACTGTGCCCTCAGCAAATATTTTTGGACAGCGTTATATGGGGATATTGACTGGAGGCAAATTTGGCTAGTTGGGGATGAATTTGTCTTGAATAATAAAGTTAAAGAGATTTCCTTTAAAATAATGCATAAAATATATCCAGCAACAAAAAAAAAACTTATAGAGATTTTAGCTTGATATTGAGTATTCTTGTGTTTTCTGTGGTTTAGAGGAGGAAACAAGTTGCCTTATGTTTTATGACTGTGTATATGCTCGAATATTCTGGAAGGATGTGCAAAATTTTGTCAACAGGAAAACCCTGTGTTTATTTTGGATCTCTGTTTTGGAATTGATGTTTGTCTGATTTTGTGTGTGTTTTTATTTCTGTAACCCCCTGGCAAATACTGTATATATTGTAAATTTAAAAAGGAAACTCCCCGACGGAGACTAACACTAGTTTTGTATTTCCATTAAGTACAGATTTTTGTTTGAGTTTTTAAGTTTCTCTCGTCATCTCCATGCCTACGTGAAAATGAGGAGTTGTGACGGTTTTACGGAAAAGCTTCAAGCCTGGCAACGCAGTAAATAAGTAAATGCACTCTTTGTATTTCAATGTGATGTTTCATCATTACTTCAGACAATAAATAACGTTAATTCATCAAAAATGTATAACAGAAAAATAATAATGTTAATGTAAAAATATATAATTTAAACACTACACGTGTAATATGTTTTTATATTTTGTTACGTGTAATGTGACGTATTCTTCGGAAAACTCCCTGAATGTGCTCCACCGAAATCAATGTTGTGTTATAAATGTTATCATGTAATGTAAACGAAACATCTAGCTAAGGTTACAGCCTCTGGACACACACGTGTTTAAGCTATACCTTCCCCATTGACCTGGAGGACAGCAGTAACCATCGTACTGCCTTCAAACGAAGAAACCTGAGGGGAATGTTTGTGTTTATGGAAGGCTTTGTTAATGCTGAGGCGCTTTGACAGGTAGGAAGTTAACGTTAGCTAAAGTAATTAGCTTATTCGGGCTAGCCAGAGATCGCTTACGAAATGTTACAACACGTGAATTAATTTGTTATAACATGCTATCTACAGTGGTGGAATGTATTTAGGATATGTACTCAAGTACTGCGCATAAGTACAATTTAAATATACTTGTATTTTCCTTGAGTATTTACATTTATGCTGCTTTATAGTTATACAATAAGTTACATCTCAGGGGGTACTATTAATATTGTACTTTTACTCCACTACACCTGTCTAACCGCTTGAGTTTCTGATTATTAATGCTAAATATAAATCAACCAATAAATTATGATATGGTATAATTATGGATCGAGATACCCATCAGTGTATAAAGTGATCATAAATATTACATTAATCATCCAGTAAGATTATAAAATAATTAAATGGATCATCCTGAGTAACGAGTATTTTTACTTTGGGTACTATGTATTTATGCTAATACTTTTGACTTTTACTTCTGTTGTCTGCATTGTCTTGAGGGTAGGACTCAAAAGTACTTTGACCTTTCTTTTAAGAATGTGCAAACAGAACATAAAACATGCTTGAAACAGTTGTTTTTACACTGTAGCATCTCTACAGATACAAGCAAAATACATAATAAGTATCATACAGATTAAAATTGTTATGTTATTTGAACTAAGATATATAGTAATACAATCAGCAATACAGCAGTGGATAAAATTAATAAAACAAAACACCAAATGTGTACGGATTGGTCATTAAGGTGTAACAACGATAAGACATATAAAGCCACTTTAGGTCACAATCATGAATGTGAAATATTCATGGCCAGACATTTATCTAGACATTCATATATATGTAAACGCATAACATTCAGGGATGCAAACTTGTCACCTTTTGGGGAAAATCACTCTTTTCAATCAAGAAAATAGGTAATTTGTGTGATTAGTGCATGAGCTTTGGGTAGGTGGATATGGCAGTATATACAGTGATGTTCATATTTATGTTGATAATTATAATCAATTGATCAAACTGTGCTTCTGTTTTTAAAGTTGACAGAATGAGTGGCCAGAGTTCTCCAGCCGGTAATGGCATTACTCCAATCCAACAGATGGTGGCGTCCTGCTCCGGAGCCATCCTCACATCTTTGTTTGGTGAGATATTAGAAACTCTGACAATCAGCTGTCATGCATAGTTTTTTTTCTTTTTAAATAACTAGACTTGTGCATTTACTTGTTTTAGTTCATGCAACAGTGAATGCAATGAAAGCTCTGTTTCTTTTTTAAAATTTTGGTTAAATTTATCAAGTAGGCCTATGTATCATTTTTGTGTGGTGTTGATGAAGCTCATTGTCAAAATTAATTACAAAAGTTGTTGTTGTTGTTGAGATGGAAATAAAAGGGATGTGAATCACCAGAGGTCCCATGATACAATATTATTGTGATTTTTAATATTCTGCGATATGCTGAGTATTGCATCTAACCATCATACACCATCTTCAAATGGTCTTTAAACTAAGTACCAGAGGCTGCAGTTTCAGGACCGCACTTCTAGGACACTAGTTTTTAGTTTTTACTGCCCCTTTTGTCAGGTGACGTAGTACCTAACCCTAACCCTGATCTGTTACTCTTGATATGAACAGTGTTAAGTGGAGTAGCTGTTGCAAAAAACTTGATTCCTAAATCTCCTCATTCATTCCACTTTGAATTAGCATATAAAATATAAAATATTATTATTTTATTATGTAAAATTATGGAATGGACTAAATGATGAAATAAAGATGTGTAACTCTATGTTAGTTTTCAAGAAGACTTTAAAATCTAAAATTATCAAGGGTTACAATGAAATTTGATTGAATTAGATTTTTCAGTTTAGGCTATCATGTGTTTTGTAACAATGTGAATTATTCAGTTAATGTAATGTATATAATGTATACATGTAGATGGTACAGGAGAGGCAAAAATAAGCCTTGGGACTTCAGCCTATTCCTTTTTCGGTTGCTGTCTGATGGATTCTTTTGTAAAAACATGATTTTATTTTGTCTTTGTTTTGTTTTGTTTCTGTTTTTTGTTGTTGTTGTTTTTTGTTGTTTTTTGTAACCGAAAAAAAAAAATAAAGCATTCATTCATATTAAGGAAGTATAACCATTAAGGTTATGGCTCCCCCTGCTGGCATATGGTAGTGGTGGTTATTGCAATCACCTATAATTAACCATACCTGTGTATATTTTTTTGTGAAAGCTCTAAAATATGCGCTTTTGTGCCAAAAAAATATGCACAGCAATATTAAAAAGTCAAATTGAAATGCTGGCATAATTAACTATTTGTCCAAAAACCTAATGGAGGCTCATGTTAATTTTTCCTTTTTTCAGTTACACCTTTGGATGTCGTGAAAATCAGACTGCAGGCGCAGAAAACCCCCTTCCCCAAAGGTATGGTGAATATGAACTCTGTTGGTCTACAGCCATATTTAACCCATAAGAACCCACGGTGACACGGGTGTAACAAAAACTTTAAATGTTCTAGAATCTCCCATATTCAGCTTTATGCTTCACCTTAACTCATTAAGTCCCTTAGCAAGACTGTGACAAGAAGTGACTTCTCCAAAATGTGGCTGTGACTGGAAACAGAAATGTGAAAAAGTAGCTATTTTTAAAAAAGCTTATTTTTTTGTTACAAGGCTAAGTTTAAACCCATTTAACAATTCTAATCCGTTAATGTCCTGTATTGCATTTAACCTGTTTTGACCATATTTCCTGAACAATTTAATATTAAACAACAAAAGTAACAAAAATATCGCTGTGATGTATATGTCAGAAAAAGGCAAATGTTTCTGTTAGCGGAAAATGTGTGTCTAGTTCATTTATTTTAAAATAAGAAATATCATAAACGCCCAATGAATCGTATAGGTCACATCACTGATCTTTGACATTTAGGGGTAGAATTTTTATTTTCTAAACATCAGAAATGTGTTCTACCACTTGGTCTGTGGTATATCCCCCATAATGTTCCTTTAAGGATAAATATGTCTGGGTTCTTATGGGTTAAAACAGTAAATATTTAATGACCATGTTTTAAAAAAATATCTTTCAGGGAAATGTTTTGTCTACTGCAATGGACTCATGGACCACATCTGTGTGTGTGAAAACGGCAACTCCAAGGCCTGGTACAAAGCCTCCGGTCACTTCAATGGCACACTGGTAACCCTTTCACATATCGTACCATTCACTCCTTACCAAAATAAAATATGAAGTTAGTCAGACAAGAGCCAGAGCACTCCTCATCAACTCCTCATCTCTGCAGGACGCCTTCATCAAAATAGTACGCCACGAAGGAATAAAGGCACTATGGAGCGGTCTGCCTCCAACCCTGTGAGTGTGGACTCTTCTCCTTTATTCCCTTGTTGCCCGTCCTGCTGCCTGCTCCCCTCTTAGCGCTGAGTTATTGAGCAAATGTGGTCGGTGTAAAGTCGTTTAGCCTGTAGCTGATGCACTCATTAAGGGTGCTTCAGTTTGGAGTTGTACCAATTAGTGGCAAACCACCTGAGGTTTTTCCTGAAAGCTGATTACCAAAGATGGATTAATGTTAAGTGTTATCCTAATGGAATTTCCTTTAATAAATCACATTTAATTTATCAGTGTTGTTTTCGTGGTTGACATCCTCCCTGCTTGGAGTCATCTTGATGAACGCATAATGTATGGATCATTTCCGTGTTGTGTTCTATGCAGCTACAGTGGTCTACTTTTTTCTTTTTAAATAACTAGACTTGTGTATTTACTTGTTTTAGTTCATGCAACAGTGAATGGAATGAAAGCTCTGTTTCTTTTTTTTAATTTTGGTTAAATTTATCAAGTAGTATCATTTTTGTGTGGTGCTGATGAAGCTCATTGTCAAAATTAATTAGAAAGTTGTTGTTGAGATGGAAATAAAAGGGATGTGAATCACCAGAGGTCCCATGATACAATATTATTGTGATTTTTAATATTCTGAGTATTGCATCTAACCATCATACACCATCCTTTAATAAATCACATTTAATTTATCAGTGTTGTTTTCGTGGTTGACATCCTCCCTGCTTGGAGTCATCTTGATGAACGTATAATACAGGGGTGGCCAACCTGTGGCTCCAGAGCCTCATGTGGCTCTTTAGGCCGCCTGCAGGGGCTCCCCGTGGCTGAGACAAAAAAAAATTATATACATATTTATACATTAAAATGTTAATTTATCAATGGTGTAGACCAAAAGCTATTTGTATTCATCAATTGTAAAATTGTATAGCCTTTTTACAGCATGTTAAAAAAAGTTTTGACATCTCAGTCAACTAAAATGTGCTTCATAGCTTACGAAAGTCTCCAGCCTGGCGCCTTAACCTTTAAGTTTTGCCAACTTTGAGTTTAGTTTTGAGTTCTCCGAGATAGACTAGTTTTGAAAATCATATTAATAAATGCTCAATATTAATATTAATAATGTTGGAAGGCTAATTTAGACTTATTAGGCTGTTTAATTTTCATTTTAGGCTCAATATAAGGTTTGTGGCTCCATTCTGCAATTTTTCTCTTTTTTTTTGGTCAACAGTGGCTCTTTAGTTAGTAAAGGTTGCCCCCCCCGGTATAATATATGGATCATTTCCGTGTTGTGTTCTATGCAGCGTGATGGCGGTTCCAGCTACAGTGATCTACTTCACGTGCTACGACCAGCTGTGTGCGGCGCTGAGGGTCAGGATGGGAGAGCGCGCTCAGGAGGCTCCTCTGCTGGCCGGAGCTATCGCTAGAGGTGAGCTGACTGCTGTCACAGCCAAGGTTATAATTATAATAGTTTTGGATTTTTCATTAGTTTTAGTTTTAATTTCGTTGTCATTTTTTGTTTTTAAATTCAGTTAGTTTTAATTAGTTTTCAGAGTGAGTTTGCTAGTTTTAATTAGTTTTTATTTTTTGGAAAATGCTTAGTTTTAGTTTAGTTTTTATTAGTTTTCGTGTTAGTTTTAGTTTTTTTGTAATGGGGTATTTGGCAAGGCAAGGCAAGTTTATTTGTATAGCACAATTCAACACAAGGTAATTCAAAGTGCTTTACATACACATTAAAAACAGCAAGACACAATTGAAAACAGTAAAAACAGTCAATTAAAACAGGGAAATAGAAATAAAAATATAAATAGGATAAAATAAGATACAGCAGGATAAAAAAAAATAGATAAAATAATAAAAAGCACAAGTCAAACATTGTGTAGTTAAAAAGTAAGGGCAGTAGAGTAGAGCAGATAAGTGTTAAAGAGTACGTTTCAGTAAACAATAGTGTTTTCATTTTTTGTTCAGTTTTAGATTCAGAAAGGTCACGATAAATTTTGCTTTTATTTCCTTTATCTGATCCATCTCAGCCCCAATACGTTTATTAAATCATAAAACCAGATAGATGAAATAGATTTCATATCAACCAAAAAGGTTTACGTATGAAAAAAGTTGACAAAAATGAAAACTAAGGACATTTTCACTATAATTTTAGTTAGTTTTAGTTAGTTTTGTAACCGCACAACACAGTTTCAGTTAGTTATCGTTTTTTTTTAAAACTCTCATTTTTATTTTTATTTCAGTTAACGAAAATGTTTTTTCAATTCTAGTTTTCGTTATTTCGTTAGTTTTCGTTAACTATAATAACCTTGGTCACAGTAAGAGAACAGCACTGACTCCAGCTGCCGTACACACTTTAACATCAATTACTGCTCATCATCTGCATTCAGTTTTTGTTCAGAGAATCAGTCATGTCTCTTTGACGAGAAATTTCTGTGTGAAAAGGCATCTTTTGAGTCATTAGAGTTTCTTTCAGCATGATTAACTTATTGCAGCATTTTAATAATGGTTGTAGTGTAATATCCAGATTAATCTTTGAGGGCAGCCATCCGTCCTTTCTGCCCTACAGCCGCGAGCCTCGGTAATTTCATCCACCGCTAGATTTCATTTTGATGATGTAGTGTGACACGTTGTGACCCATCTCGGTTCGTTTTTAATAAAGGCCTGTGAGCAATTATTAAAAATAGATTTCTAAAAAGCACAGTTGATGAGGAAGACCGCTTTTGCTTGAGAATAATTCATAAAGCGATACACTACTCTTAAAATATGCCAAATTATCTTCTGCATTTTACTGGTTTTTCACTGTAACTTTATGATTTTTGATTATGATTATGTGTTTTTAATCCAGACTTTCTTTATTGTTTTTTTTCTTTCTTTACAAACAGTCAGGATCTCAGTTCTTACAAAAGACAATGGTTCCAAAACAAGCTTAAGATCCAGTTATTATGGACATATCAGCCCAGATGTAATCACCCACCCACCCTGAACTACACAGATTCAATCCATTCATACTCACGACATACAGTACAGGCCAAAAGTTTGGACACACCTTCTCATTCAATGTTTTTCCTTTATTTTCATGACTATTGACATTGTAGATTCATCAAAACTATTAATGAACACATGTGGAATTATGTACTTAACAAAAAAGTGTGAAATAACTGAAAACATGTCTTATATTCTAGTAAGCAAAGGGTGGCTACTTTGAGGAATCTAAAATACAAGACATGTTTTCAGTTATTTCACACTTTTTTTGTGAAGTACATAATTCCATATGTGTTCATTCATAGTTTTGATGAATTTACAATGTCAATAGTCATGAAAATAAAGAAAACGCATTGAATGAGAAGGTGTGTCCAAACTTTTGGCCTGTACTGTACATGTGCAAGGCACAGGTTACAAACAAGGGAACAGAAAGCAAAGAGACATAATACTAAGGAAAGATACACATACATAGCCATTAAAAGATGTGTTTTTAAGCCTTTCTCTGTTTCCTGCGTGTCAGTGGGTTCAGCGACGGTGATCAGCCCTCTGGAGTTGATCCGTACCAAGCTGCAGTCTCAGAAACAGTCGTACAGCGAGCTGACTGAGCTCATCCGCTCCGCCGTGCAGACTGAAGGCTGGCGGTCCCTGTGGCGAGGTCTGGGGCCCACGCTCTTCAGAGATGTGCCCTTCTCAGCCATGTACTGGTATAACTATGAGAGGAGCAAAGCCCGGCTGTGTGACTGGTACAACACCAGAGAACCCACCTTCACCATCACCTTCATCTCCGGAGCGGCGTCTGGCTCTGTGAGTGCACCTCACGTCCTCTGAAAGAGCTCCGCATTCAGCTTTCACAGAAAATATCACAGTTCAGAACAATAATCGGTAACGCTTTCTATTAAGGTCCTTGTAATAACCATTAATTAACAAGTAATAAGGCCCTTGTAAGTCCTTACAAGATGCTTATTAACATTATTGTGTGTTTATAAGCTTATATAAGTGTTAATAATGGCATTACAAACACCCATGACCCACCTATTATGTCTTTGCCATGCCTTTATTAGGGCCCGAGCAGGCAACGACCTGCGAGGTCCCTATTGTATTTGTAATGATTATTTATTTTTAGTATTTTTATTATTCTCATAACAAAATGATCGCATTTTTCACTGCCTGAACATACCCCAAAACTCATGAAACTCTAAATATAAGTCACACCTGGCGAAAATTTTTATAATATATTGTCATCCTGAATTTTCACCACTAGGTGGCGCTACAATAAAGGAAAGTGCGTTTTGGCTAATAACTCCCACATACTTTATCGCACATTCAAAAAACTTATATTTAATCTTATTTTGTTTGCTTATTGATATTAAAATATACTTTATTGCTCATCTATTATAAGTTAACTATAAGTTAACTATGCTTTTTGCAACTACCGGATCTAAAGCGAGAACAATGCCTTATTACTTGTTAATTAATGGTTATTAAGGACCTTATTATAAAGCCTTACCCAATAATCTTCTTTTTCCTTCAGTTTGCCTCCATTGTAACATTACCTTTTGATGTCGTCAAAACGAGAAGGCAGGTGGAGCTGGGAGAGCTACAAGCAAAGAACTGTAATTATGGCCTTCGTTCTTTGTTGTTGTTGTTGTTGTTGTATTATTACAAATGTGTAGAATAAACATATAACTATTATAATTCCTTTTCATACATTTAAATTCCTTTAATGTAATTCAATTTAAGATTGAAATATAGGATTTATCTTCAATGTGGGGAGACAGCAAGCTAGCAAGTTTACTGATGGAGAAATTAACTTTGGCTTTAAACAAAATAATTAATTCATTAAAAAAATGTTAAACAAAAAAGTAGGAATGGAAATAGAATAATTAAAACTCTTCATTTAGCTGAATGGAGCTACATCCCACGTGGTAACAGCAGGCTAGCAAAAGGAAGTAGCAGGCGTTAAGAATTTATAAACTGTGTACTTGACTTCTGAAACATAAAAAAATAATAATTAAAAAAATATGTATATATATTATTTTATTTTTTTTAATTATTATTATTATTTTATTTTTTTTATTATTTATTTATTTAATATTTTTTATATATTTACTATGGTATTATAAGCAAAACAAAGATGAAAGGACAGGTGCATCTCAATAAATTAGAATATCATGGAAAAGTCAAGTCATATAGATGGACATACTTTTCAGTGGCCAACATTTTAAAATTGGTCTTTTGTCACATAAAAAATTTTTTGAGACACTGAATTTTAGGTCTTCATTAAATGTAAGACATAATCATTATGAAATGTTTCATTCTGTGTGTAATGGATCTATACAATGTGTTATTTCCACTTTTTTAATTGAATGACTGACATAAATAAGCTTTGATGATATTCTGATGTATTGAGATGCTCCTGTATGTGGTGCTTTGACAGTGCAGCAGTGGATGCAGAGGGTTGTATTATCTGTACATGACCATGTCAATACGTGAATAAGTTTAATATTAAAAGGTGTGATTTTTAGGTTGAAATTGTGCAACAAAAATGTAAACATCCCAAGTTTTACTTTGCTTTTTAAAAACTTTGCTATAATTTTCAGGAAATCCATTATAAATCTTTCAATCTTTGCAGCCCAGTATGATTTGATTAAACCACACACAAACATTTGGAACATGGCAGGTGGTGCTGATTGATAGAAAAAGGTTGTTTTTTATTACTGAAACTATGTCATAAACTGATGTCTTTTGTCTTAACAGTGTCACATCAGGTTTCCTCCTCCACCTTCAGCGTAATGAGCAGGATTGTGGCGCGGGACGGCTTCGGTGGACTGTTTGTAGGTCTGTGATGTTTTGTGAATCGTTATATCGTATTATTAAAAACCTATTTATTCTCCTTGGCGTTCAGTCCTAGCTAGGCAAGAATCCTTGGCTTTCTTTTTTACCTTTTTACCCTTTTATTTGTCTTTTGTATCTCTAACTCTGTTTTGGATTGAATTTTTATTACTATTTTATTCTATTGTTTTACTGTTTTTAGTATTTTATTCTTTTTATTGTTTTTATTTATACCCAGTTGTGTATGATTTATTCTATTTTAATAACTGTACACCACTTTGGTCAACTGAGGTTGTTTTTAAATGTGCTCTATAAATAAACTTTGACTTGACTTGACTTGACTATAGTTAAATCCAACTATATGGCATGTAATAATAACTCCTCTCATGTTTCCTTTCTGCCAGGTTTCCTCCCGAGGTTGGTCAAAGTGGCCCCGGCCTGCGCCATCATGATCAGCACGTATGAGATTGGAAAAGCATTTTTCCGCAAACACAATCAGGAGAGGACACTGGGCCAGCTGCAGACCAGTAACACCTGAATTTACCCAAAAAGCTGAACGTATTTCAGTCAGTGTGACTCATTTTCAGTTGATTTGGTTTCGTAAAGCAAACTCAACATAGTAAGTAACCGAATCAACTGAAAAATGAGTCAGACTAACTGAAATCAACTTATTTGGTAAACAGGCCTGTTGAGAGAAAAGGAACATGTTGCCAAAAAGACAAACAGAAATGGAAGAGAAAAAGGAATGAACTGCTTGATCCATTTCTGAATGACAAGATTTATATGAAGTTATTTTTATTAGTATTTCTCATTTAATATTCTATGATTCTACGTTCACTACAGTTCCTGTGCGCACAACTGAAAATAGATCATGTTTAGTCGACTTAGTGATCAAATCAAACGCACATTTTTGATGCATTTAACAGCCAGCAGATGGCAGCCACACATCTGTTAATAAAATGATTTTCCAGTTCTCGCTGGGATAGTGTGCACTGTGCCTGAAGTCCTGATGTTAGAGAGAAGATTTATCTCCATTTTATTCCTCCGTGAGTCACCGTGATTCAGTGTTTCCTCCCCCGACACACAGATCTCCATGTTTTTGCACTTTCAACCAGTCCCCTCTAACCTGTGAATATGTGTGTGTGTGTGTGTGTGACAGAGAGACGGACACACAAAAGCCAAAATTGTGCCGATGTAAAGCTCTGAGAGTGTTTTTGGATTATTTTCTAGTTTGAAAAGAGACTGCGGTAGACAACTGTGATTATATGTAAACTTTATGAAAGTGTGACGTCTCAACTGTTGAATATACAGTACAGGCCAAAAGTTTGGACACACACCTTCTCATTCAATGCGTTTCCTTTATTTTCATGACTATTTACATTTTAGATTCATCAAAACTATTAATGAACACATGTGGAATTATGTACTTAACAAAAAAGTGTGAAATAACTGAAAACATGTCTTATATTCTAGTAAGCAAAGGGTGGCTACTTTGAGGAATCTAAAATACAAGACATGTTTTCAGTTATTTCACACTTTTTTTGTTAAGTGCATAATTCCATATGTGTTCATTCATAGTTTTGATGCCTTCAGTGAGAATCTACAATGTAAATAGTCATGAAAATAAAGAAAAACGCATTGAATGAGAAGGTGTTTGTCCAAACTTTTGGCCTGTACTGTACATACCTGATTTTATTTGGAAATTATTTTTATTAAAGCTTTATCACCACACCTGTTCGTTGCTGATAAGAAATTGTTGCCATCAGATCCTCACTGTTTAAGTAAGTGGAGTTTATTCAAAATGAAGGATAAAAAGGCAAACAAATCCAATAAACATCTGCTGTGTGTCTGTGCAAATGACTGCTGGAGCGAGCTAAAGGCAAAGTCACGAGTTCAGTGTTAAAGTTCACGGCTAGCCACCAATAACACAAATTACATTTTACTGATATTCTGCAAATCCATTTTTTTCTCATTCCTAAAAATATCTGTTGCAAGATGGACCACTGGGTCCAAAACACAAATCGATCAGTTTGTGGTAACTAGCCAATAAAGTACTGCATTTGAATAGTTAAAGGGCATAAGAAGAAGAGTCTGTGTCTGATACATTACAGTAAACCCAGAAGTGGAGAGTGAATATTAGTTTTAGGGATCAGTACCTGAGAACGAAACCGTGTGACACTGCATTATGCACGACACTGACAACATTACACTGATCAAAGAAAAAAAGTTCAAGAACATTTACACCTCAGAACAAAAGTGAGACGACATTATTCAAACTTTTGGTAACAGAATCTGATAAAAGTGGAGGTACATTCATCACAAACAAAGAGATTACTAGATTAAAAAGAATTATAAATTCAGTGCTGCACAGAAGATAAAAGACAATTTCAACTGCAGGAAATGATTCGTAGTGACGAGACTAAACAATGACCCAGGCTTTCATTATTGTGTGTTTTCTCAGATCTTTCTCTGATCTACCGTCGGTATTTTCAGCATGCTATGATCTCCGGGGAAACCTTTCAATTCTTACATCAACTGTCTATTTTAATTTCATTCCTATCAATGGAAAAAAGAAACAGATGCTCCACGGATAAAAACACCAACAGAAGAATTTATACTCATATTGATGAAGTAACAGCAGGTTTGAATGGTACATTAATTTGTTTTGGTGGAGCTGCTCCTGACTTTTAAAGGGACAGTTCACCCCAAAAATCAGAAACATATTTTTCCACTTAACCCTTTATCGGGTATCTTATTTTTTTCTAACTTCAGCAGATATCTAAAATAAAAAATATTTAGAGAAAAAAGTTGCAAATTTACTAGATTAAAGTGGCAAATCTACAAGAAAAAAAGTCGCCAATTTAAGAGATTTAAAGTGGCAAATCTGCGTGGAAAAAAAGCAACTTTTTCTGGCAGATTCACCTCTTTAAATCTCATAAATATGCAAAAAAAATCTCGTAGATTTGCCGCTTTAATCTTGTAAATTTATTTCTCAAAATATTATCCCCCTCTCCGGGTCCATATGTGTTTTTACACATTTCACAGTCCACATTCTGGCTGTATGTAATATCCTCCAAATTTGAAATTTGCAAGTATTTCAATGAGTGCCCTATTAAGGGTTAACCTGCAGCTCTATTCATCAGTCTAGATTGTTTTGGTGTGAGTTGCAGTGTTGACGCTTAATGGTAGAACTATTACACTATTATAACATATATGATAAATGTTCATTCAGAAAAGTAATTTTCATGTTAAGTTAGTGTAAAATGCTGTTTTCAGCCTCTCAGTTATGGGAATTTCCTTTTTCTGTGTTATGACATATTAATCTTTCTAGCTTTGGGTTCTGGACTGACAAAACGACATAAAAAAACATCACCTTGGACTTTAAGATGGACATTGTTCACCATTTTCTGACATTTTATAAAACAATTAACTGAGAAAGTTTTAATAGATAAGGAAAATAATCTTTAGTTGCATCCTTAATGGCGATATCAGCCACAAAGAAATATGCTATAAAGAAAATAGTTCCTACATGAAACTGCTGATAACAAGGTCTGTGGCTTATCCTTAGTAACAAGCTCATGATTTTGGAAAGAGACATGACTGTTTTGTTTTTCAAATTCAGTTTCTGTTGGCAGTTTGAGCATCACAAGCAAAGTGCCTTACAGATCCATTATATTCAAGAGAAAGAGAGCAATCTACTGCAATCTGTGCATAATAAAATTACTTTAATGAGTCAGTGATAATCAAAAGTGGTGCTGATTATGTTTATTTCTATCAATCAATTATTGCAGCTCTAATCTCCAACTCCTCAACCCACACTAAAAACAATCTAGACTGATAAATGGCACTACTAAGTATGAAGAAAAATATGATTTTTTTGATTTGTGGGTGTACTGTCCCTTTAAGAGAGAACATGCTACACCAGATTCTGAACTTACAAACCTGACCTCCATCTGTTGAAGCTCCACATACAGATCATAAAGGTCTACAAATCAATATCACCTACATTTAGAAAGTTCCTGGATTGGGACTGGATTGTCTGGCCCTGGTGGAGATTTTTTTTTCTTTTTCTTCTCCGTTCATTATGAAGGAGTGAAGCCCGGGCTGCTGATCTCTGTTGCAGGACTGGCCAAACACTCGCTGGACTTCAGGCTGGCCAGAGACTTGTAGCTGGCGACGGAGGTCAGGGAGCCGCACAGACCTCTTAGAGAAGGAGTCTCCTCTTTACCTGAGTGACCAAATATAAACTATCAGTACTCACATCAGAGTGGAGCCCCCCCTCCTGCTGGACAACGCCCTACTTAGATTAGATTAGATTAGATTTTTATTTGTCATTGCACAGAAATACAACGAAATTCAATGCACTCAGGTACTGGACTCATAAAAAAAGCATAATAAATAGTAAATAACAAGATACATTCTTATCATCTCATCTCAATAAATAGTAAATAGAAAAGATACATTCTCATTCTCTCAGCACTTAGTATATTCATGTCATTCATTCACTGTACCATCAACTTAGTGCCATTGTATGCATTAAAACAGTACTGTAATTATATAAATATATAAATAATATAATAAAAGTGCCTTCTGTTAGTTGTCACAGTAAGTGTACTGTAAAAAAAATTATTTAATATATATATATAGGATATACATACAAGCCATCACTGTAATTTTAGCGTTCATTTTTGTAAAAATACTTTTTCTCACTGTTAAATGTAATTAACACCATATCTATAACAAATATATACTGTAATATTATTATAATGGTAAAATCTTTCATTTACGCAGCATTTATAAAGTATTTTCTTGTCAATTATATGGCAAAACAGTTTCTTTTGATGGAAAAGCTTTTATTTAAACAGTAAAAGATGGAATAAAATGGCAATCTGAAACATGAAATCAACAGTGCCAATATATTTTTACCGTAATATAAAAAAAGTTCTACCGTATTTATTATGGTAAAGTTCTGGCAACCACAGCTGTCTGTTTTTTTTTGCTGTCGGACCAGTGAGTTTGTTTTCAGGTCTGAGTTGAGTCTGGTGATAGCTGCGGGATAGAAACTGTTCATGAATCTTGTGGTGCGTGTTCTGATGGACCTGTAGCGTTTCCCTGAGGGCAGCAGTTCAAACAGATGACTTAGAAAGGTGGACGTACCTTGTTGGGGCCAGTGCGTGCCGGCCGGCCTGGCCTCCAGGCTCAGTGTTTGTGACGGTTCAAGAGACGTCTGGGAGAGACTCATGTCTGCAGACAGCTGCTCCAGACTCTGAAAACTCTTCCTGCAGTGAGAGGACAGAGCATCAGTAAAGAGCAAACACAACTAATGCTCAACATGGAGTCAACAGATAGTCAACCAACAAACATTATCATAAATTACTCATTGTTTAACCCAGTGGCAGTTCTAGACTAATTTTACTGTGGGGGCCAAGCAGGGGCCAGTGTTTAATCAGAGGGGCACATTAAAAAACTAAGCAAAAGATTATATTTAGGCATTTATAACCTTTATTTTAGCTCATTTAAAAATCTCATTTAACCCATAAGAACCCAGACCCAGTTATCCTTAAAGGATGTGTTCTATAAGTGGACCACATAGAACACATTTCTGATGTTTTAAAAAAAAAAATACTACCCCTAAATGTCAAATTTCTGTGATATGACATATACGTTACAATGGGCGTTAATGGTATTTATGTTTATGATATTTCTTATTTTAAAATAGAAAAAAAACTAGACACATTTTCTGCTTACAGAGACACAAATTTGCCCTTTTTTTTTGCATCTCCATAACATTTATCAAAATTGTGACTTAATTTGTTCAGGAAATATGGTCAGAACAAGTTAAATGCAAAACAGGACACAATTATTAATGGATTAGAATTGTTAAATGGGTTTAAACTTAGCCTAGTAACAAAAAATAAGCTTTTAAAATTAGCTACTTTTACATATTTCTGTTCCCAGCCACACAGTATACGTCTCTTAGGGATTTAATGAGTTAAGGTGAAGCATAAAGCTGAATATGGGAGATTCTAGAAGATTTAAAGTGTTTGTTACATGGGTGTCACCATGGGTTCTTATGGGTTAAGTATACATATATATATATACACTGACATTTTTGTGCACAATTACTTTTTTTTATTTTGAAAGTGCAGTATAGTGAGAATGATCTTGATATATATATATATATATATATACACACACACACACACACACACACAAGCTTTTATTGCACAATTAAACTATTATACAATGTACACATTCTGGGTTCCTTTTGTGCACAATGAGTCACTGTTTGAACAAAAAACAGGTAAGAATTGTTCCGTCGTTCATCATTAATAATAAATAAATTAATTGATCATTTTATTATTAATTTGACACAGGGGCCACAACAGGGGCCAAGGGCTTCTTCACAGGGGCAGTGGCCCCTTTAGGCCCCTGTGTAGAACCGCCACTGGTTTAACCCTCTGGAGTGCACAGAATCACCAGTGCATAACTTCTTCATGATGTCACAATGTAAAAACAAAGCACTGTCGGGCCATGTCGTCAGCCAAGTAAACCGTAGACAAGGTAAAATATATTTAGTATAAAAATATAGAACTAGATGTCATTCTCATTTTACCCCATTAAATGTTATATTTGCAGCCTGCTTTCACATTTGCAACATTTAAAATTATTTTAAAATGTCATTGTGTTTTGAAACTAAACTTTCTTTTGTTTCTTTTGGGTTCAATGTGTTGTTCCAGTAAGTCAACGTGAAAAAATAATTACAGGTCATATAGTTGAGGCTCTGCTGAAAAAAATGATACCATGGCATGGTAAACATTTTTAAGTGGCTAAATGAAAAGTATTTAAAAAGGACAAAATAGCCCAAGACTCCAAAGAGTTAAAGGTATATTACACAGGACCCCCCCTCCCCAAAAAACCCCCCAAAAAAACAGACATAACTTGCTGATCCTCCATATATTCATATATATTCAATTGAAAACTGTATAAAGACAATATATTTAATTTTCAAACTGATAAACTTTTGCTTCTTAAATATGTATACATTATATATTTTTATACAACATCACATCTATTTTGAATCTGGGGTTGTATAGACTCCTACAACAGTAATCCTTTTCAATTTTTATTTTGAATACATTGTTTGAAACTTGAACTTTCAGCTTAAAATTTTAGTTTTTCAATTGCTTTTTTTCCCTTTAAATTATCAAAACTTTTGTCCCTGATTTCGTTCCATAGATCTGTGGTCCATGTCTGTTCAAAAGCCAAAGATGGTTGTTACATGATTGAATAAATCTTTGTAAATAACTGAGACTTATCAGAAATTAGATTAATAATAATCAGGTGGAAGCTGATCTACATACGTGTCCCACTGTCCCGTGCTCTTCCTGTACAGCAGTGTATCCAAGGCAACCGCGTTGGCATCCAAGGCGACGGGAGACGGCCACTGATTGGTCAGATGAGCCGTCAACTCTTGTCTGGAGCGCAAATCATTGTTTTTCAGCACCGTCCTGAAGACAGAAGAGTTAGAGACAATTTATTGACTAAATTATTATTAGAAAAAGGAGGGGAGTCACTTTAAGTGATAGTTTGAATTTCCCTGGTAGTTTGTGTACACTGCAAAAAAAGAAAAGTTGGGTGAACTAAAAATTTCAAGGCAACAAACTTCGATAAAATTTTAAGTTGGACAATTAAACTAAATATTTTAAATTTTGTTTTTGCGTTTGCTTAACTCTGAATTCAGATTTTTGTCAACTCAACTGTAAGTTGTACTAACTTATAATTTTACATTATTTTACATTCTAAGTTATAACTAGAAAATTTCCTCTGGGGGAAATTTCGAAAGGGCCACGGGTGTGAAAGGTGCCGGTGTGTGTACACTATCATGAGATTCTTCAGAGATTTCAAACAATTAATACTAGTAATGTTATGATACTATATAATATACAAGGAGCACACCTACAACAAACATTCCTCTTCAAGTATTTATTTATACAGCAACCTATGCCCTTTAACCTCAAAATGTGTGTGTGTGTGTGAAACATTTGTATCTGGAGGAGTGTGCGCGCTTACGCGCGCATATGTGTGTGTGTGTGTGCTTGCGTGCGTGTATCTTTAACTGTTATTACATTAAATGACCAGTGTGTGTGTGTGTGCGTGCGTGTATCTTTAACTGTTATTACATTAAATGACCAGTGTGTGTGTGTGTGTGTGTGTGTGTGCGTGTATCTTTAACTGATATTACATTAAATGACCAGTGTGTGTGTGCGTGCGTGTATCTGTAACTGTAATCACATCAAAGCATCAAAGCGTTGGGGTCGACCCAACTTTTTTTTTTAAGAAAAATGAAAAAAATAGCTTTGTTAGAGCGATCTAAAAAAACAGTTAAATCTCACTTTTTCCGAAATCTTCCTGCGTTTTTAATATGGGACCCAATGAGGCTGTTGGTGGTTTTGGTGGCGCATCTTTGCGTCGTTCGCCCAAATTATAACTCTGACAGCTTTACCAGAGGATTGTGAGTGAGAAGACAAATTTTCCTACATTTCTATGTATAAATTATTTCTGTAGAGTGGAATTTGCGGCCTGGAGTGCAGTTTTCAAATTTATTTTTTGACAGTTTTACCTCTCCCTCTACACTCTGAGTGATGACATCACACACTCTGACACGAACATTCCGTGCAATACACACCCATTATAATCTCAGAATTTCTCCAAAAATGATCATGGTCATTGAACAGGGATTGATAAAAAACTATATGACCTATCGAAACGCAAAGTAATACACCAATACACAAGACTTGTGTCTACTGTTTAAAGTTTAAATGGAGTCTCTAGGTGAAATTATGCCGGAGAAGTAGACGTCTGAAAATCTTCAATTAATGTTCTTTTTTGCTCATTTTCTTTCGGCCGTCCCATTCATTTCAATGCAAAATTTTGGGCAGTTTTTCGCGACTTATGTCGCGAAAAATTCATATTCCGTAGAGAAAAGTAATAGCACACCGATCCCGATCAAACCGCACGTTTTGATATATAATTTGACTAGTAGCGGGACGAAATTGCGTCCGGAAGAGGAATAAGAAGAAATCCACAGTATAACAGTAGTGCTCGGGGCTTTGCCCCGAACACTGGTCCCTACAGCTATTGCTGTATGGGACCAGTGCTCGGTGCGATTGCCCCGAGGCCCTAATAACTTTTAATCCTTACTTCTGCAATGTGCTGAAGTGGCACGATTGTAACGCCGCTATGAAATGTTAGCTAATGTTGCGACCACAATTTTGAGTTAGCATTGATACGCTAATGGCTACTCTTGTAGCTGTAACAAGCAGCGCCGCTAGCATCAGTTAGCCGCTAGCATCAGTTAGCCGCTAGCATCAGTTTGCCGCTAGCTTTCGCTAATGACTGAATTTCACCGCTTTCCGGCATTTCACAACAAAGAAATAAGAGCTAGCAGAACTATTGTCCCTTGTTGTGAACCCCAACTTAAAGATATAAGTAACAACAACTCACCAACTTGTTTTTGAGCAGACAACTGGCTTCCTTTGTTGTGCTAACTTACATTATTGCTCTAAATGTCAATAATTTATATTTCCAAGTTTTACCAACTTAAATCACTGTTTTAGGCCAAAAAATACAAGTTGGCTTTTTTGCAGTGTAGGTGTAAAAAAACACATCAATGTCTTTATATAGGATTTTTTTATAGATTTCGATCAGATCTCTACTCAGCCTGGGCCCTTCTGCGACCTGGCAACCGTAATAGGTTAAATAATTCACCCATCAATATCTAAATATTTGCTATTCTAGTGTGTCTTGCCTGGTTTATTTCTCCCCCCTCTCTTTATCTATTTATCTGATTGTTTTTTGGGATTCCTTTTTGGGGAAAAGCCCTCTGGTGGAGTATGATTTCGATGTTACATCATTCCCACCATTGTTTCTTTTCTGTTATTCCAAGCTCTTTTATTTATATTTTCCCTCTCTTGAATTCTACACTGTCCAGCGCTTAAATAAAACATTTAAAAAAAAAACTTTTGCACCCTGCCTGTTGCGGCTGGAGTTGTGTTTGGTTTGTCTGGTGTTTCTTCTTTGTCTCCTTTCCTTGTCTGCTCTAAAGGATCGCCTCCTGCACCTCCTGCAGGTTGCCATGAGTTGTCAGGCACACCTGCGATCGACTATGCAGAAGGTTAAATAGAGTGAAGGCCCAAACAGTCACTCTGGTTGCTCACCTGACTGTTGTGAGTTGTCTGTGTATGGTGTTTGTGCTAGTAGTGGTTCTGTGAGTTAGTGGAGACTCCAAGTCGTGATTGTAAGAGGTGGTACATACATTTAGTATTTTTTGTTTGGTTTGCCACTTTCTGTTATGGGAAAGTAGTTTTGAGTTTGTCATTGGTACCTTATTTTCTTCTATTAATAAATAATTTACTTTTGCATTTACTCCGTTTACCCGTTGTATTCCCTTTTTACCCTGGGTTTATTAACATCAGTGGTTACTCCCTTGCCCTAGAAACTGGGGACCTAACACTGCCATATATGCCCACACTTTTAGTCTCTACATGCTCTGACTCAACTGTCATCCTCACAGTTCCTCTGCCTGTGACTCTCTCTCAGCGCCTAATGTCACTTTGCTTTTCGCTCCATTGGCATCTGAAAACATCCACTGACTCATCACACTGGCTCGAGTTTGCAGCTTCATTTCCAGAGACTGTGACACAAATCTTCTTGATGGACTTTTAAATTAGTGATCAAACAGAGACAAGGGTTTTCTTCACTGATTAGAACATTAATTCAAAGCCGGTGCAGCTTTTCCGTTTTGGCTAAAAGCAGCGATTGATTTCAACAACGTGCAAATAACAAACCACCTGCAAACCTCCAGGCTTCTTGCTGCGTCCTGAATGTCAAACTCACAGCTGGATCTGATGCAAAGTCCCCTCCATCTCACTGTCAGCTTCTTTAAATGCACCAACAAACACACACATACACACACTCGCACGCACAGGATAAACTTACAGTTGGTCCTGCAGTTCCAGTACGATGTACTCGAGCTGCTCTTTCTCCACTGTGTGGGAGAGGTGTGTGTCTGCTAGGCTCTGCTGGAGAGCTTTGTTATGAGATACAGCCTCTGACAGCTGGGCTTCTCGGAGACGGACCAGCTCTTCCAGGTAACCCTGAGTAGAAAAACACACACTCTCTGTTTCCCATTTGTTTGTCTAATGAGATAGCACATTTTATTGTCATTGGGATGCAACAAAATTATGTTTGGTAACTTTCCGTGCTGGCAGCAGTAGAGAACAGGAAAAAAAACAAGATATTGTAAATAATAAAAAAGGTACTGGGCAAGAAGTCAGTGTAAAATGTTGAGGTGCATTTGGGGTTGAGTGGTAATATTTATAGCCCTCAACAGCTAGAATGGAGGCTCAACTCTGGAGGAAAAAAGCTGTTTTTCAGACGTTTTTTAGGGGCTTTAATGGTTCTCTTTCTCCTTTCTAACAGCAGGGAGAGAAGCAGAGTAAAGCCTGGGTGAGTCGGTCCTGACTGATGCAGCTAACCTTGTTCTGTAGACAGATGAAATATATTGTGTCCAGCTTTGGGAGCGCAGGTTCCATAATGTTCTGTGCTATTTTTAACACCTTACCAAGTCTTTCCGGTTTCCAGCAGTGCAGCTGGCAGCGCGGTACAGTAGCAGAGGATGCTGAAAGGGAAGTTTGTATTCAGATGTGATCCGGAATTTCAGCGACATCACGCTGTGGTGACCAATCACGCAACCAGCAAATTAATGAAAGTTAAAAAACTATGAAGATAAGAAACAAAGCCCAAGCACCTGCCCTCCGCTGCCCAGGTGTGTGTAATACCTGACTGCATGGACGCTCGTATGGGGAATTTTTCAATGCACAGTCCCTCTGTCTGAATGCTTCACACATAACTTCATAACTTCACACAAAATGGGCCACTGAAGAGACAAAGTGACACTCCCACACCATTGCACAGCCCTGTAGCTAGTGCTTCAGTTGTCTCTGGAAGAAAAGCCTCTGTTGAGATTTCTTCACCAGGTGGGAGGTAATAAGGGGCCATGGTAGATCCTGAATCTCCTGAAGTCTACAATGATCTCCTTTGTGTTCATAAAATAATTGTGTTTCTTTGTGTTGATTCCAATAATCTGGTCCAAAACACAAAAGGAGATCATTGTGGATAATGTCACACCTCCTCTCTGTAGTGTCTCTCCTCATTGTATGATATACATCCCACTGTAGTATAAAGGCGTGTTTCCACTGAGAACTTTTTGAGTACTTTTTGGAAAGTGGCTGAGTGTTTTGGCTCCGCCCACTAGTCAGTTCCCCTCGGCCTCTGTTCCCATACAGGTACTTTTGTAGCGGCTAACCGACAGAGTTTGAATATGACGATAATAATTCTGCAACACTTACGTGATTATTCAGCGTCAATTTTGACCATGACGTCGACGCAACACTAACAACAGACCGACGCAGGAAGTCTAAACAGTCGTGACATCAACATGGAAGAAGAGGAGATGGTTTCTTTCCATTCTCTCGTCTCAATCTGCTCTGCTAATTTCTTTTAAAAATGGCGCTGTTTTGTTGTGGCTGTGTCGAGTTCTACTCACGTCATACTCCGCCTCAGCCGTAGCCAATCAGCGTCGACTAGTTAGCAAGGTTATTATAGTTAACGAAAACTAACAAAATAACGAAAACTAAAATTGAAAAAACATTTTCGTTAACAGAAATAACAATAAAAACTAGAGTTTTTTCAAAAACGATAACTAACTGAAACTGTATTGTGTGGTTACAAAACTAAAAAAAATGAAAATGTCCTTAGTTTTCGTCTTTGTCAACTTTTTTCATACATAATTCAGTTTTTCTATTTCAACATGCAGGAACACATGGTAAATATGTTTACTGAGACTGGGATGTCTACACTCCAACCAAAATACAAAACTAAGGGCTAAGATGGATAAACCAAAGGAAATGAAGGCACATACCCATTACAAAAAAACTAAAACTAATAAAAACTAAACTAAAACTAAGCATTTTCAAAAAATAAAAACTAAACTAAAACTAGCAAACTCACTCTAAAAACTAACTAAAACTAACTGAATTTGAAAACAAAAATTCACAACGAAATTAAAACTAAAACTAATGAAAAATCCAAAACTATTATAACCTTGCTAGTTAGATACTAGACTAGTTAGTTCAGCACCTGAGCTGCTAACCGGTGAAGTTGGGTGGATCTTGGGTGGATCATAGCGGCTCACTAGAAGGAAAAGTACCGAATGGAAACGCACCTTTAGTCTTGGGTGATGAGAGTGAAGAGGGCTGGACCGAGCACACAGCACTGCACTGGTGTTTTATGGTCTTTGAACACACCGCTGTATAAACACACTTCTTAATTCTTTGTTTTGGCTCAAAGCGAATCACTAAATTGGGCAGTCCGTGGCCCAGAGGTTAGGAATCGGGCTTGTAGCTGGAGAGTCGCCGGTTCGAATCCCAGTACTGACAGGTCTAGGAAGTGCCCTTGAGCAAGGCACCTCACCCCCCTGCACAGCTCCCTGGGCGCAGTAATGTGCTGCCCACTGCTCCTTGCATGGTGTGTTCACTTGTGTGTAAAAAAGGATGGGTTAAATGCAGAGGTTGAATTTTCCCATTGTGGGATTAATAAAGTAATCTTCTTCTTTCTTCTTAAATGGAGAGTAGAGACTGCAGCAGGTCCATCATCAACTGAAGCAACATAACAGACGCCGATAAATAATAAATCAATAACAATACAATAAATAACATCAAGCTGTTCACCAATCTAGCCTCTCACGATAACACAGATATTGTGGAAAATGTCACATTTGCATATATTACCATCCAATTTGTTTCTCCCAAAATAACAGTAACATTAAACAAACACACACATATGTGGGTGTTTCTGCAACTACGGTCACTTTTGACTCTCCCAAATTCAAAAAAATCAACCTCGATGAAAAAAAATCATAAATTATCAGTAAGCAAAAAAAAATAATAATAATATGGTGTAGAGTAATGTTTATGCTTCATAAATTGTATTAAATCACATTTTTTTGTTTTTATTTTTCAATGTCAATATGTGCAATAACACTGTGTATGTATTTATCAAGCACCATAGGACAAATTTTAACATAAATCCAAAATTTCACTGCTGGGACTTAAAAATGCCCGTGGTTGCAGAAACACTCATATATAGATATAGTACCTTCTGCTCCAGAGCCATTCGGTACTTCTGCTCAAAGCGTTTGCACTTGGTGACCAGGTTGCTTTGCTCGGTGAAGATGGAGGCGGCGGTTGCCATTTTATCGGGGGTGCTGCCTTCACTGCCGCTGCTCCCAAGCGTCCTCATCTCCTCCTCGTCGCTGCTGATGCTGTCTGCACTGCACAGGGGACCAGGGAGACTCATATGAGTCCACATCAAGGCAAACAGCAGCATGTTAGGCCCCCTGACCACAGCTGAAGTCTTGGCTTCAAAGTTAAAACTTTTACATTATTTTAATAAATGTGCTGTAGATAACAATGAAAATATAGGGATCATTTAAATGTATAGCTGCTCGATTATGGAAAAAAAAAAATCACAATCGCAATTATTTTGGCTGAGTACGCATTGGCTTTAGAAACATCATGCATTAATTGAACTATAGGGGGGGGAAAGTCTGTAGCAGTGAATTTTCTTGCACTTTAAATATAATTAAACTGAAAACAAAAAAAGAAAAACATAAACAAAAATACATAATAATAATAATAATATTAATAATAATAAACAATACATCAATATAAAGAGAGTGGGAGATGTTTGACCTCACTTACTTCTGAGTGAACTTCAGGTACGGCGTGTAGTCGATGACGGCGGGGCAGCTGCCGTCCAGACCCTCGCCCTTCAGACAGAAGCTAGAAGACGGGATGGAAATCAAAACACCACATTTACACAAATGTGACATACTTAAAAAGCTGTGTAGACAGACTCACCAGCAGCTATTCTCAACCTTGGGGTCGTGAGATGATTTCTGGGGGTCGCCAAATCATTTTGGAAGTCAGCTCTGTCTCCACTGTGTTAAAGTGTTCATTTGTTAATGTGTTTTAGTCCTTTGGTCATTTAATGTATTTTTTTTGTAATTTTGTGTCTTTTCTGGTAATTTTGTGTCTTTTTTTTAATCATTTTGTATCTTTTTTTTATCCTTTTGTGGTCAATTTGTGTCTTTTTTTGGTAATTTTGTGTCTTTTTTTGATACTTTTGTGTCTTTTTTGGTCATTTTGTGTCTTTTTTTGTCATGTTGTGTCTTTTTTTAGACAATTTGTGTCTTTTTGGTCATTTTGTGTCTTTTTTGGTCATTTTGTGTCTTTTTTGGTCAATTTGTGTATTTTTGTGGTCAATTTGAGTCCTTTTTTGCCTAATTTTATGTATTTTTTGGGTCATTTTGTGTCTTTTTTTATTCTTTTTCTGTCATTTTGTGTCTTTTTTAAGACAATTTGTGTCTTTTTGGTCATTTTGTTTCTTTTTGGGGTCATTTTGTGTCTTTTTGCGTCATTTTGTTTCTTTTTTGGGTCATTTTGTGTCTTTTTTTGGTCAATTTGTGTATTTTTGTGGTCATTTTGTGGTCAATTTGAGTCCTTTTTTTGCCTAATTTTATGTATTTTTTGGGTCATTTTGTGTCTTTTTTTGATCTGAACTGTGCGCATGAAATTGTGTTCAGTGAGCAGGGGTCACTGACAACATGCATGTTAAATTGGGGGTCGCGACTCAAAAAGGTTGAGAGCCACAGCTCTACAGAACTTTCTTTCTCACTCCATCACATTATTCTGCAAATAAAGCACCTGCAGCTTAGGCAGCAACTCTTTGTTTAGCCTCTTTGTTTCTGGGGTAGTTGCTTTAAAAACCCGTAAAAATGGTGATTGGCAGCCTGCTGCACTGTAATTTACTGAAGTCACGACTTGAGATGTTGATGCATGAGTCAGACACACTTAAAAATGGCTAAAGTTTCATAAATCATATTCATCAATCATAAAAGAAGGACATTGATTCAAAGTGTGCTGTCATCAGAACTGACTGAAACGCACTTTGGAGGTTATATGTGCACCATAATGATGAACTAAATGTTCTTGTCTAGCTCCTATATATTATTTATGATTTAACCTAAAAGGTATTTCTATTTCAGTCAAGGTGAGCAGATTCTTATTCCATCCAGGCTCTCCTTTTCTAATAACGTGAAAGCTTTTTGGATCAGCCTCAACAGTGTGAAAGGTATTGTTACTTTTACGATGACATATTTAATATAGACAAAGCTTTACACTGACACGAGGAGAGAACACTGAAGAGTAACTAAGAGAAGCAGCAGAACGTGGTTATTACCTGAAGTCAATGGTGTTGAGCCCGATGAGTGTGTCGGCCAGCAGCCCCGCCTCCTCCCCCAGCATGATCGCTCCGTCCTCGTAAAACCTCCTACAGGCAAATCAAGTCAAATTCATTTATACAGCAAGTTAAAACCAACATAGCATTGGCAAGTTAACTGTTTAAACTGTTAAAACTTTTCTAATGAATGTAGAACAAAATAAAAGATTACAAAAAACAAAAATAAGAGCGAAAAAGGTATTTAAAACATGTATGCCTTGAGTTTTGTTTTAACAAGTGTCAATGTTGGGGAACATTTGATCAGAGGTGGAAGGCTCTTCCAAAGCTTTGGAGCTGGGACTGCAAAAGCACGTTCCCGTTCCCGCCAACCTCAATCACAGAACAGTTAAAGAGATTGTTGTGAGGATCCAAGATCTTAGAGTTAGGCTGAATCCCATTACCACCTCTTACCCCGAACCCTTCCTCCTCCGCCTTTTTTTTGCTCGTTCGTGTGAGCAGTAGGGCTCAATTCTCATTCAGGCTAAGGGCTCGGGCCAAGGCGTAGGGCTACGTAGACCTTGAAATTAAGCTTCCGAAGGACCACACTTGAAAGGGAGGGCTTTGGAGCCATTTAATTCTTGTAAGTATGAGGGGCAGGGGAAGGGGTGGTGATGGGATCCAGCTTGAGTACGGGCAGAGATTTACTGAAATGTACAGGGGTTACATCTTGAAAACAAATAAAAGACTCTTGATATCCATCCTGTATTTGTCAGGTAACCAGTGCAGAATGCTACAATCAACATACGTCAACATTTCTGCGCACATTATTGATTCTACTCCTCCAGGTCGAGATATCCAGATACGACATTACAGATCAGAGCTGCTTTGGTAAAAGGCTACTTGATACAACACAGTCAAGTTTAGCATCCTGTTCAAGCAGGAGGCCTCAATGGAAAATATTGTCAACAGAAAAGTGTCTCAGAGTGTCAGGTTTTATAGCGCAAAAAAGAAGAAAAGTAAAAGTTAAGAGGCTTTTTTACACTAACAAGGATACAGTTCTTTGAAATAACAATGAACATTTATTGCAGTCATATTTAAAATATTATTGTGCAAAAAAAATGTCAATTGGCAGCTTCAGTGCAAAATAATTTGAATCACTTCCATCTTTAAACAATATTACTAGAACCTTATTTTGAAGGAACTGACAAAACCTTTGATTTGTAAATGGTTTGTAAGGCAGGAGACCTTAACCTGCTTCCTCAGTAGCTTCTTCTTTAGTTGTAGTGGTGATGCCAACATTAATACACAGAAGTGGAAATTTATAGAAAAGTTAAAGAACATCTCGATCTCAACAGGTTTTTCAAATCATAAAGAAGCATAAGCTTCAGCTCCAAAAAACTCCTGCTTTTTTATACTAAAGAAAAGGTCAAACATTTAGAGGATGTCATTTATAGTTACACTGTAAAAAATAATCTGTTTAATTTACCGTAAAATTCCGGCAGCTGTGGTTGCCAGAACTTCACCATAAAAATTACAGTGAGTGGGTTTTCCACTGTAAATTTAATCAGCAAAAACTGTAATTTAGACTGAATATTCCTGTTATTTTTAGGGTAATTGTGTCATTCATTCACACATCATGGAATATCTCCATAAATTTTGCATGAAAATGTTATATTTTACAGCAAAACTGTGTGTTTTATGCTATTCTTTGATTTACGGTAATTAAAAATGTCTAGTGTCTATTTACGCCCTATTTCTGATGTATTTGACAGTGTTTTACTGTTATTTCTACAAACATTTTTTACAGTGTAAGTTATGACATGTTTACTGGTTCACCTGACTTGACATTAAATCAGGATGTATGTGTCCCCTGGACTAAAATGTGTTTGATCTAAATCTAAATGATCCTGCAGCATGCAGAGAGATCCTTTCTGAATGCACCTGATTTGATTAAACATCTATAACTGTAAGTTATAGTCAGTATAGAGTCAATGTACAGTGTATGAGCACAACATTAAGACCTGGTGGTTTTGAGGTCCCTCAGTGCAGATGAGATGTATTCTGATAATCTTTTCTCCATCAGGACCACTCTGATCCACGCCCGGCCCTGCACAGAGAGAAGCAGTAACAGTGAGCTTATAGAGTTCATGACCTGAGAGAGTGTGAGTGTTCCCACCTTCAGCCTGATCGCAGATCAATATTAGCTTCAATTGTTTGTTCTTTTACCCACAGGGTGAGACTGAGTCACGTTTTATGGGCATGAGTGTTCAAAGGGGACTTTTTTTTTTTGTCCCCTTTGTTCTTTTTTTTTTTTTTTTTTGAGGGATAATCCAAAGTAAACTAAAATAACAAACGCCTGATTGTGCAGTCTGTGTGAGCTGTTGGTCAGAATCAAGGTTATAATAGTTTTGGATTTTTCATTAGTTTTAGTTTTAATTTCGTTGTGAATTTTTGTTTTCAAATTCAGTTAGTTTTAGTTAGTTCTTAGAGTGAGTTTTCTAGTTTTAGTTTAGTTTTTATTTTTTGAAAATGCTTAGTTTTAGTTTAGTTTTTATTAGTTTTAGTGTTAGTTTTAGTTTTTTTGAAATGGACTATATGTTGGGTGCGAGATTCAAAGAGGTCATAATAAATGTTTCCTTTATTTCCTTTGGTTTATCATCTCAGCCCCAATAAGGTTATTAACTCTTACAGTTCTGGGTGTTTTGAATTTTGGTTCGAGTGTAAACATCCCAGTCTCAGTAAACATATTCACCATGTGTTGCATGTTCAAATAGAAACACTGAATTATGAATGAAAAAAGTTGACAAAAATGAAAACTAAGGACATTTTCACTATAATTTTAGTTAGTTTTAGTTAGTTTTGTAACCACAAAATACAGTTTCAGTTAGTTATCGTTTTTTAAAAAACTCTCATTTTTATTTTTATTTCAATTAACGAAAATGTTTTTTCAATTCTAATTTTCGTTATTTTGTTTCCGTTAACTATAATAACCTTGGTCAGAATACGCCTGGACTCACACTAGAAGATGTAGAGTCAAACTCATTAATTATATCTTTAAATTTTGCGCTAAATTAAACATGACTCTTTTATGGAATGCTTTGGAGATTCAAGTTATTTTCTTCCCTCCTACCTCGGGTAATTAAATCTGATCCCAAGACAGTTTTTATCCTCACTTTAGCTCTCGATGATCGCACGTTCTCCATGCTCTCGATGCTCCGGATGCAATTATGAGGGACTTTACTGCAGGCAGCTTTTAAGTAATCCCAGAAACTCCGAGGACTCTCATAGCCAAACCACGTTGTCTGACCTGAGAGAGAAAAGAGACAGAAAAATAAGATATAATAAATATAATAAAATGCTTTAAACTGCATTTATAATACTTGTAATTTCAAAGATGCACAGCAGGTTTGTAATCAAAGGCCTTTTTTTTACCCAGAAACTATATTGAATTGAAAAAAAAAAAAAACTGAAATCAGTTAGTGACTGTTAGGGGTAATGTAAAGAAAAGAGTCCAACTTTCTGGAGAAAAAGACCTTAAATATTGGTCTTTCACAGGTTGGTATTGTTTAAACACTGTCGGCCCACATAATGTCTTTCACAGGCTGTGGCAGACTCAATTTTAAAGCTTTGTGGAGAAACCAGTGTCATGAAATTGGATTATCTAAAGCTTCCAATCGTATAAACCATTCATGACATTTTGTCTGATAGGATAGAAACACTCCAACATTCGGCTAAATTTTGGTGAGGGAAAAAACTGGCATGGCCACTTTAACCCTTTGATGCACAACATGGGTCTAAAGTGACCCGACTGAGGTTTTAACTTTCTATATTTTTGCAATAAATTAATTTCATCATTCAGTATTCCAGGTTTTCCTCAATCAATTTGTTTTTGGTCATTTCTTACTTTTTGAATAAAAACCCTTTTTGTATCAATACGCTTCTAATGCACAACATGGGTCAAAAATTTCATTATGGGGGTCTTGTGTGTATAATTTTAAGGAAAAATGAATTTAATACATTTTGGAATAAGGCTGAAACATAAAAAATGTGGAAAAAGTGAAGCGCTGTGAAAACCTTCCAGATACACTGTATGTGACAAAATGATACATAAACATGTTAAATATATTAAATATATGAGTGTGGAAAGTAACTATTTGAAACAAATTACTATCATTATAGTATTAGGTCATTTAGTTTTAAATCAAATTTGGATGAATTAGTCATTTTTGACCCATTGTTGTGCATTAGAAGTGTTGTCCATATGTTGTGCATCAAAGGGTTAAAAGGGGTTCCTTGACCTCTGACCTCAAGATATCTTGTTAATAATCTCATGCAGTTTGTGGTAAAAATGATACAGATTTTCTTACGCAGTACAAATGTGCTATTTTGCCTATTTTATTTGAACATTTCTGCATACTGGGGTTCCTATTTCTCAATACTGAGAATATTTCCATAAAACAATCTCAATAAAAGGAAACGAGATGCTCATCACCTCCTTCACTTGTGATTTAAACCAATGAGTCACTTCAATTTCACATTATAATTTTGCATATTTTTCCATATTCTCCTTTTCCCTATGGGTCGATGATACAAAGACAGTTGTCTGCTTCTTGTTCCCAGCTGAGGACCATCGTCACATATCACCGCTCTCTTTCTCTCTCAAATATCAAGAATAATGTTACATTCTGCAGTTAAAATATTACACACATGTTTATCGGTTAACCACATGCATGTGGATGATTGCTTAAGGTTTTTACTAGTGGTGTCAACAATAATCGATTCGGCCATGCATCGAAATGCGGGGCATGCACGATTCAGCATTGATGCCGCAAAGTGCCATAATCGATTATGTTTATTTCCTGGCCTCCAGTGGAAAGTTGTGGGGGACAGGGTGGGAATTTCACACTCTAGCCTTGTTTGATCATTTGAATATTCAAATGAGCCATGTGTTGATGCGCAGCACAGGTAAGCTAGCGGGACAAGCTGTTTTGATATGTTGTGACTGAAGTATGTGGTAGTATTAGACAGAACTTAACATTTACGTTTTTATAGAAAGTACTATTGATAGGTAATTACCATTGTATTTGCCTATTGAAAGTCGACTCTTTAACGTTACATTTTTGCGTCATGAAAACTAGCGCAAACGTCTTCCCTACCTCAGGGACAAGGGGTCGACATTTAGCTGATGTAAATTTCACCTCAGCAGGTTCCTTTTTTATGGCAGGGAGGAGGCATTTCTCTTTCCTTACTTTTAGATGAACTCAGGCATTTTGCCATCTTTTCAAAATATAGCCAATAAAATCTATTGTTATTAGGCCTATCTGACTGCTTGTATTGCCTCATGACTGACGAAAAATGTCCCTTGTGTGCAGTATAATTGTGATGCATCGCAATGCATCGTAGAATCGAACTGAATCGAATCGTTACCTGGTGAATCGTAATCGAATCGAATTGTGAGGGCAGTGCCAATGCACACCCCTAGTTTTTACCTTTGAGTCGATGACTGAGGATGTGCTCCAGGATGGAGACAAAGTTAACGAACTCTGGAGATGTGTCATCTATCGTCTCAAAACAGGAACGGTCCAACAGAGTCTTCACTGAAAACCTGAACACAACAGAAGACACACACACACGAGTATTAAAATTGATGAGTGGGCCTGTAGCTAAAAGGTCAACATTGGCAGGAAGGAGTCTAATGAAGAGATGCTACTGTTTGCATGTAACTGTAAAGCAAGGAACCTCTGTGTGTGAGTGAGTGTGTCTTTTACCCAGTCTACTGTTGCTGGGGACCCACAGACGTGCTTTTCTTTATATTTTTGATGTTCTTTGCAATGTCACATCTCCTGAATGCTTCGTGCTATTGTAACCACATTTGGTGGATGTGTGTAGATATGATGTCCGAGTAACTGTGACAAATTTGGTGCCATTTTGCCAATAGTTGGCACTGTAGCAGCAATATCTAACTATTACACTGCAAAAAGGTGTGTCTAAGGCTACGTTTACACGAGGACGGTCTGAACAGAAGACGCAAAAGTGGCGTCGCGTCTTCACTTTTTATTCCTCGTTTAGCATTTTCGGGAGGAAATCTGCTGCATACGGTGACGCAAAAGTGTGTGAAATTTGATTGTATGCAGCCAGGCGGCATCACTTAAAGCGATAAGAGCATCTTTGGGCATGCGGATGTTTTCACGCCACACATTTTCATCAGCTACTCCTTCCACAAAGTTCTCCACCATCACTAGATCTCCCAGGTCTCGTCCAAAGCCAAACCAAAATGTGATGGAGGTAATTCCAGATCCTTCTCTGTTCACTAATACTATCTGTACATGTCCTGTACATTTGGTGGAAAGACTCCTGTAAGTTTATTAGAGCTGCCAGAGCAGCTTGAAGGTCCCACCATGGAAATAATCCACGTTTCTTTATTTCCTGTACTGGAGCATGTATGTGACGTACACACATACGTGACGTGAGCAGATCAGATCAGAGTTTTGTGTCTTGTCAGTGTAGACGACACGCTACGGAGGAGAGGATTTAACTTTTCCACTTTGGAGGGTGGTTTCAGATTTTTGCGTTTTTAAGCCCCAAAAACTCCGTCACCGTCTAAACGAAAGGCACTTCTGATGAAATATTTTGTCGTTTTTACCCGTAAGCGTCCTGGTGTAAACGGGGCCACAAAAAACAAGATAAAAACACGAAAGCTGAGGGAAATTATCTTGCTGCATGTAAAAGATAATTTCACTTGACAAGATTTCTTGAATTAAGATTGTTAAATCCAGAAATAAGCATGTGGAACACTTAAAGTAAGAAATGAATACTTAAAACAAGATAAATTATCGAACACTTCTAAATCTACGTTTTTTTTTATCTTGGTAAGAACCAAATAATTTGCAGTATAAGGAAGGAATATCTGTCCGTCTTTGACTGTTATTTGCATATCTCAACAAGCGTTCATAGAAACAGCTTCACACTTGGTGCGCCTGTTGCCTGAGGGAGTAAAGTGTTAAGTTTTAAGTTTTAAGCTTATCGGATGAGCTCTTCTCAAGAATGCTGCAAGTGGCGCTACCGGGAAACTAGCAGTCTGCCCACTCTGAACAGGTACATTTCCAAACATGATGCAAGCAGCAATACCTAAAGCTAAACAACTGGTTTCCCCCACTAACAGGCATTCCCCAGTTGTGGGAATTGTAGGATCCAGCATTTTTGTTAAACATAGTGCTGGGCAATTAATCGTAAATTAATTGAAACTGACAAACAACATTTGGGCTTCCGGGAAGACAACACAGAACAAAAAGAAGTCAAATGTAAACACTGTGGGAAAACTGTTTGCAAGAAATATAAGTTATATATTTTCTACTGTTTTAGAGAAGTTGATTTATACTTAAAAACTAAAATGTGACATTTTCATTTCAATCTATGCTTTGATTTCCATTAGAAAAATATTCAATTAATTACCACAAAATAAGTAATCCATATGTGTTTCCTTGGGTTTTAATCACAAAGATATGCACTCTTTCAATAGAAAAACAACATCCCAGCTTTAATAGTTGAGCATATTGACAGTAGAGACCATGTCAGTGAACTTTGGGGGCAAAAAAACAAAAACAAAATAATCGTTCATTAATCGTAAATGAGGTAAAATGTTTAATCTTGATATTCTAGTTCTAGTTCTAGTTCAGCTTTTATTTCGAACATGTGCGAGTAACACAACAAAGCAAACACAAAAACAAATACATCCAATGAGAATAATCAAAACAAAAAAAAACAAAAAAATAGCAATAGTCAAAACAAACGCTGTAATGTGAACGCAACATATCCGATATTGATTGGAGGTTGCCCAGAGTTAAACATTCTAAAAAAGTGAGGAAATTTTGGTCCCTGCTGTCTTTTCTGTGTCCCCAAACTTTATGGAAGCAAGTGTCCCTTTAAATATGCAAGATTTCTATTCCCATTTCTCTGCACTGACATCACAATGCCACAATGACAAAACAGTTTATTTGCTGCTGTCAGATCCCAGACTGAATGATGATGAAGACACACTCCGACTGCTAATGCACATTTTACCAAATGAACATCACAAACAAACAAACAACCAAAACAGAAGAGTCGTAATGGACACAACACAAACAAACTGTTCATTTTCTTATTTTGAACTTGTCATTAATTACACGACACAGAAAATAAACACATCTGGCCTCCATGGTTATTATGAGGCTGTGATTAATATCCCGTGATGAAAACAGTCATAATGTGCCGCCCACTGTAACAGTCATGTGCCCCGTACGACTCGGCCTAATCTGCTTTCGACTAATTAGACAGGAAGGAGAGTTAATGAACGAGGCTGTAATGTGTGGTGTGTGTGTGTGTGTGTGTTGTGCAGATTCTGCCAAATTGTGTGCAGTCCTTAACGGCAGCTAAATAATCTGACTTCATCTTTTTCTATCTCGTTGCTTAGCAGCAGGGTGACCACAGACTGCATACTTCCTGTGCAAAAAGATGAAAACTGATAGATTTCATCTTATTTCCAAAAATAAAAGGCAGATTTTAATCACATATCAGGCATAATCATTTTCAGACAACCCTGCTCTCCACTGAAATGTAGACTGACGTCTCCTCTCTGTGTCGAATTTATTGCACTTATCGGCTCAGTAGTTCATTTTTAAACATTCAATGTGCAAAAATAAAATGTGACATACCCTAAAATAAACTGTAACAGTAAAACACTTTCGCTATATGCTGCTGCAGATCACAAATGAGTGCATGAGATTAAACTTCAGGTGCACCTGCAGCAGAATATATATATATGAATCCTCATAATGTAATTATTAGGATTATGGATTATGGATTAGGATTATCACTATTTTATTTCATAATTTCTTATTTGGTGTTTTACTTGTGTAATTTTGTTTTTTTTCTCAGATACATATTTATCTAATAATGTTGGATGGAGCCTGTCTTCCCCTTTCACTCTAAATATCTCTACTGTCAATAAAGCTACAAAATGCGCAAAAAATATCTTTTAAAAAAAACTGATGCTGACCAAAGTGCCAAAACAAATACTTAAATAACTGTGAGACAAAATAAGAACAATTTCACCATTATATTAATAATTAAGAGGCTTATTCTATGAAGGTGGGCTTTTAAAAGTGCCGATAGATGTGTCATTGATTGATCTCTCCATTTGATGAAGTGTCTTTCGGCTCAGAGAGTCTGAGATTTTAATAGGTTGGGGGGGGGGGAGGGTGTTTGTTTCTATGTTTTGTTATCTTTTTATTATCATTATTTTATTTTGTCCTTTCTTTTTTATGTAAAGCGCTTTGTGTTGCATATCGCTTGTATGAAAAGTGCTATACAAATAAAGTCTGATTGATTGATTGATCACACTCACAGCTGTTATAACTTCAAATGTGACTCGTGAGGTTTTCAACAGGAGAAATCAGGCACACAGTACTGTGGGGTTATTAAGGTGGTTGAAGTCGTTGGAGGCCTCTGTTGCTAAGCGATGGACAACATAATCGACATTCCCTTTCAGAAAATAAAGGTGAATGAAATGTCACTGCTCTGCTTATGAATGAGGGACGTTACGAAAAAATGACATGATGGACTTGTGATGTGATTTCTGAGGGAAATGTACATTTTATTCATGATAAATAAAACAAGCTTTTTATTAATACATCCATATAAAAAAAAATGTTCTCTATTATTTTTTTCACAAATATCAATATATGACCGTACTGTTCTTTCTATGCTAAAAACCAATAATATAATATTTTTTTTAAACTTATATTTTAAACACCAACACACAGGACACCATTAGAGTTTAAAGTTTTTCGACTGTATAGATTATTTCTTGCTGAAGACATTCTGACGTGTCACAGAAGGAGAAGCAGAGGTGTGAAAATTTAGATAAAATTGTGTACAGACTGCTTGTTTTCCACCCGAAAAATCAATCAATCAATCACATTTCATTCAGAAAACTGTGTGCTTGGGTAGGTAACAGCACACGGCCTCTCAGAAAGCACTCTTCTCTCAGTCTAGAAAAAAACATGTCCTCCTATTCTTTATGAAACCTCAAAGCCACTGAAGCAGTGCTTTTGATATTTTTATCCCTGTGATGAAATGATGAAGGATGAACACCCTCTGTTCTCTATTAGTGCTTTGAATTTGATGACTCCAGCAAATTCCCAGCACAGCCCTGCCCAGAAGAGGTCTAATGAGCCACAGTAAGTAAAAACACTTGTGCAGGTTTGCAGGGTAAATAGAAAGAAGTGGGTCTTAAAGGGACAGTCTGATGAAACATTTAGTCTAGGCTATAACATTTTAACTGCTGTACCTTCCTGTCTAACAACCCTTTCTGAAGGTAAACTGAAGCCGTTATCTGTGCTCTCGTCAAAGCCACCAGACTCCGTTGACAAAAACAGTAATTTTACCTTTCAGAAGGCAGGAGTTGCTACTCTACTGCTGCCTCCATTGTTTAGTTTGTTTGAGTTATTATGTGACTTTGGTGTTTTAAAGGATTAGTTCAGATTAACCAAAGTCATTCAGAGTGGCTTTATCAATTATCAAAGCATTATTAAATCTTGTTCAAAGCTGATACAATGACTTGTCATTGTAGAAAAGCCACTAACTCTAGCTTTGTTCTATTCAAGTCTCTAAATAAGCACCAAAGTGTAGGGCCTTAAAACTAGAAAGCTACATTGATTGCAGTTGTTGTTATTATTGATTACAGCCTTCCTTTTCTGCCGTGACATGTCAAAATGTCTTCAGTAAAAAATAAACCTCTATTGAAATAGGTCTGGCAAACTAAGAGTGCATCAACAAAATCAGCTGTAAGGTTATTTAGGTTCTCCAGCCTGTCTAACAGAAGGCTGAGTGCACCAGACATGAAGGAAAAGCTGATTGAGTGAACATTAAAAAGAAGTGTCGATTTCAGCAGAGAAGGCTTAAAGAGACAGAGTGACATTTATCACAGCATCACAAACAACTTAAGAAGCTTATTTGGCTGAAAACTCACGATCTGATATCTGGAGAAAGAAAAGGTGTTTTGGACTGGATAACAGATTAGTAGATTTAAAAAAAAAAAAAACAACAACAACAACTGGCATCTTTTCAATAACAGGTGTGTAGCTCAGCTGGCAGCTGCAACAGAGTCTTCTTGCTTTCCTCTCACTCACTCCCAGCAGAGATCTACACCTTAGTCAAAGCTTAGACCCCCTAACAAGCAGCCGCCTGCCACTGCACCAGTCGATACAACCTCACGCTGTGCAGAAAACTCTGGGAACTTTGAATCCTAGTGAGGATCCACAGGTTTCCAAGGATGTATTGTAAAACAGGCATAATTATACAAAAGGGCGGCTGTGGCTCGGTTGGTAGAGCGGTCGTCTTCCAATCGGAACGTTGGCGGTTCGTTTCCCGACCATGGCAGCCTACATGTCGAAGTATCTGATCCAAGATACTGAACCCCAAATTGCTCCCGATGCTGCGTTCATCGGTGTGTGAATGAATTCCAACATGATCTCACAGAAATCCGTGAAATAGCCACGGATTTCGCTTAACTCAAAATCCGTGGAATAGCCACGGAATCGCTCAAATTTCCGTGAAACTGACGCGGATTTCGCTACAATGCAAGTTAATGACAGTCATATCCCGTGGCTATTCCAACATACAAAGTGATTATGTACATTCACGGAGTGAATATTTAGAAAATAAAACATATATTTCTCGCTAGAAATGTGATCAAAATCCATTTTTATGCAGAAACTAAGTCAAAATATTGATTTTTCACTAAAAATGAGAGAACTGTCCGCCATGTTTTTTGTTCTGACCGATGGGACCTTGAAAGTCATGTGACTTGGAACAAACCAATAGCCACGGGATATGACTGTCATTAACTTGCATTGTAGCGAAATCCGTGTCAGTTTCACGGAAATTTGATCGATTCCGTGGCTATTCCACGGATTTCTGTGAGACCAGGTTGATGAATTCCCAATGGTGGCAGGTGGCACCAGTCACCTCGGCCACCAGTATGAATGTGTGTGTGAATGGGTGAATGAGCGCAGTGTGTAGTGTAAAGCACTTTGGATAAAAGCTATAAGATATAAGTGCACCCCATTTATCTTTAACCAAAAGGAGACATCCAGAAGTTACGTGGAAAATACTACACTCAATGTTCTATTTGTTACATAAAGACACAGTGGACTAAAGGGGTCCTGAGCAGAGATTGACGTGCCAGCTTTCTGTTCTTTGTTTTGGTAGCCGGGCCAGTCATGTGTACATATGTGAATCCCTCCTTTTGGAACTGCTGACCCTCCCCATGTTCACGTCCAAAAAAGAGCCAGTGCCGCCTCTTTTTCTTCTTGAAGCTCAGATCTCTGGACATCTGCAGTAAGATGCTGCAGATGTTTTATCAGTCTGTGGTGGTAGTGTGTTGTTTTATGCGGCAGTCTGCTGGGGAGGCAGCATCACACACAGAGATGATCAGACTGGTCTAAAGAGCTGGTTCTGTGGTTGGAGCCAGGTTGGACACACTGGAGGAGGTGGTGGAGAGATGACCTGTCAACATGTTGGAGAACATCTTGAAATACCCGGATCATCCGCTAACCAAAACCTTTATGGACCAAAAAAACAGCAGTGGACGGCTCCTCTCTCTCCGTTGCAGGACGGAGAGATTCAAAAGATCCTTCTCTCCTAACGCCATCAGGCTGTCTCATTCTAACAGAGCTAACAGACTAACTGAATTTCCCCTTTGGGATAAATAAAGTAATTTTGATTGATTTGATTTGTCATATAGGAGCTGTGTGCAGGCCATCAGGCTACGGTCACACATCCACGAATGCAGGCCAGGGACTACTGCATGCCCAGACGACTCTCGTGCTGAATGTGGGCAGTGCAGGATGTAACACACACTGAAAGAAGTTTGCAGTCTGTTTGAGGTGTTGCAGTTGTCGGCTTTGCAGCGAGAAAATGTTTACCAAAGAGAAGTGAAAAACTTTCTGGTGTTGTCTCAATAAGAAAACTACAGCCAAGTGGGGTGAACCACACACACTTATTTGCTGTTTGTTGAGGCTGTAAGTTTGCCGGTCAAAGTTCACTAATGTTGAACTCCATGATGCAAAGATGCAAAACTTACTTTGCCACTGAAAGCAAAGTCCCCTCTTCAGCCTTGAATGGAAGGCGAATATGTTCATTTCATGTGTGACTGTGCCTACAGACTGAATTTCGTTCTAAATCTTTAAATAAAAAGTTGCAACAAGCCAATATAGATTATACCACATATGTTACTAAGGCTGCAAATTATTGATTGCTGATATGCTTGATTCCTAATTTTGTCCATAAAGTCAGAAAAATAGTATAAAATAATGAAGGCTTATATTTTTTTGGTCTGACCAACAGTCAAAAAACTGAAAATATAAAGTTTACTGGCATAAAAAACAAATAAAAGCATCAAATTTTCACTTCTGAGAGGCTGTAACCAGAGAATATTTGGCATACTGGTTTGAAAAAATGACTGAGATGATTCACCAATCTGTCAGTCAGTTCATCCGAAAACATTTCAGCTCTATTGAGCTGTCTCACAGTGTGGAAGATGAGTTCAAATAGGGAAGATGGATAGAAGCGGTTAATTTTCTCTGTTTCGATCCTTATTTCTTTACTTCCACTAATATTTCATCTTTGGTTCATTCATTTTGCCAATCTGCCATCACTTATCTCATTCATTTTCCCTCCTCCGCCTGAGCTAATTAGCAAGTTGATGTCTGGTGCGGAGGCAGAAAGAGAAGGAGAACGGAGCAGAGTGGTCAGCCAGGAGCACCTGCGTCTAATTACTCCCTTTACATCTGATTCAGGCGTTAATAGAGGAAGCACAAACGCACCTGAAACCATCCCGAAACCTGAAAATTAGACTTTTTGAAAACAGCAGCTGGAGCAGGTGTCACACGATCAGTTAGTTTTCTCTGTTACACTTTCTTGGTGCCAAAATAAAGAATGGGAAGGAAAAAAACGCCTCCATATCTTCTCTTTTCTCTGACCTTTTCTGCTCCTTTGTGTCAAACGCACCACTGGGACTGTCAGTCAGCAGCTGACATCTGCCAGCAGCTCTGAGAGGAACACAGATCAATACTCAGAGCGCCTTTTACCTCATCTGACAGGGAGAGGAGGAGAAACAGGCAGCCGACATGTGTGTGCACATCAGCATCCATCTATTCATCTGTCGACCATGCTCCATATTTATCAACCAGCCTATCATTCATGAATGCACAAAGGACTGAATGAATGAAATGTCCACTATTTCCTAGACCAGCTATTCTCAACCTTGGGGTCGGACCCCAATTGGGGTCGCGAGATGATTTCTGGGGGTTGCCAAATCATTTTGGAAGTCAGCTCTATCTCCACTGTGTTAAAGTGTTCATGTGTTTTAGTCTTTTTGGTCACTTAATGTCTTTTTTTGGTCATTTTGTGGGGGTTTTTGTTTGTCATTTTGTGTCTTTGTGTCTTTTTTGGTCATTTTGTGTCTTTTTTTAATCATTTTGTGGTCAATTTGTGTCTTTTTTTGTCATTTTATTTCATTTTTTGGTCATTTTGTGTCTTTTGTTGGTCATTTTCTGTCTTTTTTTGATCATTTTCTGTCTTTTTCGGGTGATCTGAACTGTGCATGTGAGATTCTGTTCAGTGAGTGGGGGTCGCGGAAAACATGCATGTTAAATTGGGGGTCGCGACTCAAAAAGGTTGAGAACTACTGTCCTAGACTATATTCAACAAACGCTTTCTAGACTCAATATCTTTATATTTGAGTTTCAGGCTATAAAATTAAAACTAAAAAAAACACTTATCTACTTTAATTATATTCCTGGCAGTGTGGAGGAGAGTCTAAAAGTGTCTTTAAACCATCACTAAGGGAAATTACATTACATTACATTGGTGGCTAATCCAATATTTTTACTGAGGTGGGATTGTGATGGAAGAATTTGGGCTGCTGACTTGAGTATTTCAAAAATCCTGAGTTTAATCCTGATTATGAGGGTAATTAAAAGTGAAATGTGATTGCATTAATGTCTAATGGAAGCTGTCTGTGGTGGGCGTGAATGTGTGGTGTGAGAGAATGAGAAATGCATTTACCTAATGTGCCAAAACACATGATGAAAGCATTTACCTGTGGTCAGCCAGATGCATATTTTAATATTTTTTAAATAATATTTGAATGCATCTCACCCTGCGGACAGAGGATGACTTTCTTCTGGGTGCATATGAAGTCATGTTTTTAAATATAGATGGAGTCCAGGGTTGCAGTTTAAGCTAACCTCAAACAAATGCCTGAGATATTATTATCAGTGCAGAGATCTGCCTCCTGGTTCATCCTTCCTGTCACAAGATAAAAGAAGAGAGGGGTTTCCCACCTGCACACCGTCAGCAGGTTCCTCCTCTCCACCGCGGCGCTCCTGCCCGCTCCCCGCTTACGGATGAGATGCAGCCCCACGCCGAGCGACGCCATCCCCGGCCCGTGTCCGTGGCTGCGGGCGGAGGCGGTACGTAGTCCCCGCTCCGCTCCCTCTGCACCAGGGCAGGACCAGCTGAGGAACACACGCTGCTCTGCTGGAGGAGGGGCCGAGGATAAAAGACATGAACTTCAGTCAAGTCAAATGTTGTATTACTTCCGACTGGAAATTTCAAAATAAAGGCTCGTATGGCAGACAGCAACCCCTTGAAATTGAAATACTTAAAAAAAAAAAAAAAAAACGAAATTCATACCACCTCATTACAATTGACATGCTGGAAAAGACGTATTCTCCTAACGGGCATCACTGCTGCCAAAAAGATACTGGCTTTACGCTGGAAACCTCCACATACACTTACCAAACCCCATTGGATTAACACATGCATTGACATAATAAATATGGAGCTTTCAGTGGCAAGAATGCACGGTGCTGGAGCTGATACTATTCTAGCATGGCAAACAATGGCAGATAAGATCAAGGAATTGCTGTAATTGATATTTTTTATTTGCATTTCTTGAACATGGTCTCTCATGTCCTGTAAGAGTTTTATAGAGATCCAAGTTGGGGGGGTGGGGGGTCGTCGCCTGGTCCTTTTTTATGATTTTTATTATTTTAATTTTCCCTATTTTTCTTTTTTTTCTATTTATTTCATTATTATTATTATTATTATTATTATTATTATTATTATTTTCAATTTAATTGTAATGTACCTTTTGATTGTGTCGGACTGCTGTACTTGGCTGTAAGTGGCAAATCTATGAGAAAAAAATGTGCAGATTTATGGGATTTAAAGAGGTGAATCTTGAAATATTACGCCCCATTTTGAATATCCACTGAAGTTACCAAATATAGTTCTTCACCCGATAAAGGGTTAAATGAATGAATAAATAAATACATGCATAGATACGTTAAGTAAACAAGTATATATATTGTTGATGCACACAACATGGGTCCAAAATGACCAGCATTCATTTCCCATGTTATTTCATGGTGGCTGTGTGTTTGAATAACTTTTTTTTTATTACAACAACAGATCATTCTATCCATTTATTCTTTCATACTTTATAAAGAAAAATAGTTTTTGTATTATTACATCAAGTTTACACACGTGTCAATGACCTTGTGCATTAGAAACGTAGTGATAAAAAAGGTGTTTTTATTCAAAAAGTACAAAAGAAAACAAAAAATGAGGACATATGATAATAGCCTGTTTGTTTTGTAAACTAGCATAATTCACTTTTCAATTGGTTGATTTAAAAAAAGACAATCAGACCTTGATGTGGAAAAATGTAATTGACAGAAAATAAAATGGCAGTTACCTGAATAACTAAACTAAAAAAACACTCAGAGGACTTTCTTTCTCATGTCTAGTCATACTTTTTACTTTAAATTGTCAATAACATAAGGCTATCTGTACATGTCATATTTTTTACAGCTATTCCACTAAATATTGATTTTGATGTAAATGTTCTAATACGCGCCTAATTTTGGCCTACCTTTATTTTGAAGGCAGATTTGTCTAACCGGTAGTGTGAGTTGACAGTAGAAGGTACGGAGAGACAGCGAGATGCTTTTTATCCTGTCATCAGTGTGAGGACTTAAATAAAAGGTGTGAATGGCTGATTATGATCCATGTTAATAACATGTCTGTTTTAATTTTCAAGCGCTAAAAGCTAATTCATCCCCCAAAAATGAAAGATCTTAAGCTTATATTTTGTTTTTCATAATTAAAAAATACAAAGATCTGCTTTGCTGACAACATAAGGCTGCAGATGTAAACAAACAGCATCATGATGACTCACATTTCGTTGTTTTCTAGAGTTCATGTTTGTTTTCAATGAGCTGTCAGTAAATACAGGAGTTACCAGGTTTCAGTTCTGTGCTTTGATTTTAAACATATGATTTAGTTCACATTTAGGTCACTGGTTGTGTCTTTTAAACACCTTTAAATGTAGCTAGAGAGAGAAGGGCGCCACCTAGTGGGCTCAAAGAAAACAGCACATTCTGCCTAGGTCCCGTTTAAACTAGAGGGTGGTGGGTCGGTTTTCTTTGCGGGACCAGCTGACTTTTTGCACCAATCCTTTAAATTGAAAAATTAAAAAAAACCTATATGCAAACCAGGTCACATTTGAGATAATGTGCAATTATATTATAGTTGCACTGTGACAGATTACTTCATGTTTTTTATTTTGTCTTTATAATATAGTCATTTTAACCCATAAGAACCCACGGTGACACGGGTGTCACAAACATTTTAAATGTTCTAGTAATGTTCATGTATGTAATGTTCAAGTACATAAGTGTGTTTTTCAGTGTTCTACAGCTACAGTAGCTTGTTAAGAAGCCATCCAATGAGGCAGTGTTATATATATTTATTTATTTATTATTGATTTATTATTATTTTGTTACTTAAAAACAAATCTGAAAAATAATTTGTTGTTAAACAGCATTATTAATGTCACACTTTTGATATATGTTGTGGAGATGCAGAGAAAAAGTAAAATGTGTGTCTCTGTAAGCAGAAAATGTGTCTAGTTAATCAATTTAAAAATAAGAAATATCATAAACATAAATACCATAAGCGCCCAATGTCGCTTACTACCCCTAAATGTTTGACATTTAGGGGTAGTATTTTTTTTAAAACATCATAAATGTGTTCTTTGTGGTCCACTTGCTCTGTGGTATACCCCCCAGAATTTACCTTTAAGGATTACTGGGTCTGGGTTCTTATGGGTTAAGATGTGTACAGTTTTGTCAGTGGGGACTGAACTAATATTTGCCAGTAGAAAGAATGCATGTTTAAGGCCCTTCCACATTCACTTCAGTCCCTCAGGTTTCCACTTGTTCCAGATGGAAACCCTGGATTTGAGACTTTCTGCCTGACGACCTATCCTAACCCAACCATTCATGTCTCTGCCAATTCAACAACAGATTGTCTTCAATTCAATGCCTTAACCATTTTCAACTGGAGTTTCACAAATCTTGGGTAACCATCTAGCATCGACTATTGACCATTTAACCTTTTCTTTTATCTGCTGGTTTAATGGGTTGTCTGTGAAAAACAAGAGCAGTCTTAATAGCATAGTTAAAGTGTGCATCAAGATTATTGGAGTTCAGCAGAATGACTTGGGCACAGCAGAGAAACAGCAGGCTAAAAAAGGAAAGAAAACAAAAACAAATCGATTCTCTAAGTCCTTTTTCCTTTCTGCTATTAAGCTTCTGAACACACACTTTACCCATTTTAAGTGACCTGGTTACTGGATTTTATGGTTTTTACATTTTCCGCCCCATGCCCCTATTATGTTTGCTTTAACGTGTCAATGACTTCATTTATTGGTTGTCTGTTGGATGGATGGATGGAGAGAGAGAGAGAGAGAGAGAGAGAGAGAGAGAGAGAGAGAGACAGAGAGAGAGAGATGTTTCCCAGCATTGTAATGTATAATATATATATTATATTATATATATTATACATAAGAAATATATATATATTATTATATAATAAATATTAATTTTATTTTTTCTTCTTTTTTTGCTGGGACAGTTAGATTGTATAAATTATATGTTGATTGTAATTCAATGATTGTAAATATTGCTTTCTTTTATTGTTATTAGTTTTTCTTTTCTTTTAAATATAATAATTTATTGTAAATATTGCTTTCCTTATCTTGTTGTCTTTTTTTCTGCTGCTTGCTTTGGCAATATATACATTGTTACGTCATGCCAATAAAGCCAATTGAATTGAATTGAATTGAATTGAATTGAATTGAATTGAGAGAGAGAGACATGGACCCTCCATTTTCATTTTAAACCAATCGACTCCACAACAAGCATGAATGACAGCACTGCATGGAGTTTACTTTGAGTTCATCGTGTTTGTTTGTTACAAGATGTTTGCATGGACCTGTTCTCAGAATGTTCTAGGAAACACTTTGTGACAATATATGGAAATCTAAAGTAAACAGAGGAGTAAAGTCAATATTAAAGGGGCCAAACCTTCAAGAAAATGGCAACCAGTAAACTTTGCAGCTTGTATTTCTGGTTGGCATCTTCATTTGCCTCAAGCAATGATGCACTTTGCACAAATGAAACCTTGCCAAACTTGTATTTAACACCTGAAAAACAGATCAGACTAAAGACTCAAGATGTTACATAACACAAGTTATGTATTCATTTCTGGGGAGGATTCAGCAATATTAGTTCTAAGTAGTTTACAAAATACCATATGATGATCTAGAGGTAGTTGTAAACATACTGCAGGTAGCCAGTGGTGAAAGAAATATTCAGATCCTTACTTAAGTAAAAGTATCAGCATCAAAATGTACTCAAAGTATCAAAAGTAAAAATACTTATGCAAAATGGCCTACTAAGATTGTTTTATATATCTTTATGTTTCTTATTGTATAATTATGTTTGATGCATTTATGTAAGGAGCACTTTACTGTTGTCGAGGTAGGGCTAATTTTAACTACTTTACATAGTTTTAGTAAATGCAAAATCATTGAATGTTAAATCTTGACCTGAACAGTAACTAAAGCTGGCAGCTAAATGTAATAGAGTAAAATGTACAATATTTGCCCCTAAAATATAATGAAGTAGAAGTATAAAGTCACAAATGTGGAAATACTCAAGTAAAGTTCAAGTATCTCAAGAATGTACTTAGTTACAGTACAGTGTAAAAAAGAAGTAAAAATTACTGGAAAACACTGTCATATTGCATGAGAAATAGGGTGTAAAATCAAATATTGAATGTTACCATAGTAAACACCTTTAATTACTGTAAATCAAAGAATAGCACAAAACTTTTAATCTGTAGGAAACAAACATTTTCATGTAAAATAAAAGGAGAAATACCATAATGTCACAAGACACAATAACCCTAAAAATAAAGGGACTTTTCAGTCTAAATTACAGTTTTTGCTAATATTTACAGTAAATTTACAGTAGAAAACCCACTCAATGTGTTTATGGTGAAGTTCTGGCAACCACAGCTGCCGGTATTTCACTGTAAATTTAACAGATTTTTTTTATAGTGTATATTTTTAATTATAGGCTATGTAGGCTACTTTAAAGATTTTTGTGTACACTTTTGTAACGGTCAATCAACACCCATTCAAATAGCTATACAATAAACATTCATAAGGCCAATAAACAGAGGCGGTTCTTCACAGGGGCCTACAGGGGCCACTGCCCCTGTGAAGAAGCTCTTGGCCCCTGCTGTGGCCCCTGTGTCAAATTAATAATAAAATGATCAATTTAAAACAATGAACGACGGAACAATCCTTACCTATTTTTTGTTCAAACAATATCTCATTGTACACAAAAGGAACCCAGAATGTGAACATTGTATAATAGTTTAATTGTGCAATAAAAGCTAAATATAAAGATCATTCTCACTGTACTGCACTTTCAAAATAAAAAATAATAATAATTGTGCACAAAAATGAGAAATGTCATTGTCGTACAAAAATAACTGTTAATGTTGGTAAGTCTCATTGCTTCAATCAATGTAGTTCTTCCAAATATGAGACTTTTAGCAAAATAAAGGTTTTGAATGCCTAAATATCATTTTGACGATTTTTAATGTGCCCCTCTAATTAAACACTGGCCCCTCCTTGGCCCCCACAGTAACACTGGTCTAGAACCGCCACTGCCAATAAAAACAGAAGTCTTCCTTGCATCAGATAATATGCAGACTGTTGTTGAAAGACTTTCAGCAAACATGATATGGATACTTCTTAACGGTCATAACGGAGAGAAGAAGGGGGAGGAGGAGGAGGAGGAGGAGGAGGAGGAGTGGACAGGAGCCTGTGATCTCCACCTATTGTCAAAAGTAGACCGGAGGACTGAGAGGAGTCTGTGGGGAAACGGTGTCAGCACCCGTCTGTCTTTTTCTATTTGATTCTACTTTTATATCAGACCTCTGTTCGTGTTTTTCATAAAAGCGTTTAATTCATTGATCGAGTTCACTGTGAGCCACAGACTGAGCTTTAACTCCTGAACCTGCTCTTTGGTGATTTGATGTGTTTTATCTCAGGGCGGAGAATAGTTTATAATAATAGTTCATAGAGTTTATATCGAGCCGTGAATACTTGTGACAGGACTGACAGGATGGATGCGCGGAACGAGATGGAACTGTTGGCTGCAGCCAAAAAACAAGAAAATGGAGATTTAAGGTAAAACACACTTCAGATTCACTCATTATCTAACCAAGTTCAATAGATAATAAGAGCAATTGTTTTAAAGCCCCCAAATATATGTATGTAAAGCTTCTAAACTAGGCTGCTACTGATGGTCAATTCATTATTAATCTGAATAGGATTTTCTCGATTTAATCGAATTATAGTTTGGTCTATAAAATATCAGAAAAATTGTTGTTTTGTCAGTCCCAAAGATATTCTGTACATAATTATTTAAACGGAAAAAAAGGAAATCTCCATATTTAAGAAGATGAAAACAACATTTTATGCCATTTAAGCGTGAAAAGTTAGCAAATATTTGATTGTTTTTCTGCCTAATCGATTCGACAGCTCCTCATAGCAGTTATTTCACTTTTTAATCATGCATCATACTTTTTTTTTTACACCCTCCAGTGAGAGCCAGGAGAATGGGAAGGAAGAGAAAGAGAAGGTAGAGTCGGCCATGGTTGGCCCCATCGAAGTGGTAAGATATCTTTCTGTCTGAGCCAAGTGTTGATGCAATATTATAATCCTTTGAAGCAGTTAATGGTTATATCACTATGAATTGCGATTTTTATGTGTGTTTAAACGAAATAACAGGAAACAGGAATAGCAGATTTTTAAAACTGTTTTTGAGAACCGCCTGAGGTTAAAGGTTCAAGACTCATCATAGATGGTGTAAGACTGGAAGTGGTGTACACTGTAAAACGTTAATAAATGCTTAAATACATGCAGTATTATTCAATTGTTTAATGGTCTTGAATGTTAAATTAAATTATTTTTATTATTCAATTATTATTCTTTTTTTTTTTTTTAAATACACATTTTGCTGATTATAAAATTAAGGCAACTTTGTGGGGGGGGTTACAGTAAAACTTTAAATTGAATGTAAAAAAAATAAAAAAGCATTAAAAGTTGCCAAACACTCACCATCATATTAAAGTAAAAATTTAAAAAAACTTTTACAGTTATTCGACAGATATGGAAATACAGATATTTACTCTATATTATCCGTATTTAAAAAATAAATAAATAATCTGTAAAATAAATTATGGTTGTTTATTGCTATTTGATGGTAAGATGATGTTTTGCAACTTTTGCTGCCTTTTTAGTTTTTTCTTTACTAATATTTTTTACAGTGTGACCTCACAAGTAAAACGGAAAGGTTTGTGTGTGTGTGTGTGTGTGTGTGTGTGTGTGTGTGTGTGTGTGTGTGTCTTACATGAGTGTATGAAGTAGGAGTAGCAGGCAGGGAGGAGAGAGGATGGGAGTGCGACACATCCTCCTGTTGTTCAGGCTCCACACCACCTCTCCCCTGCTGTGACAATATAATAGCTGCCTGGAGTTTAAAGTGTTTCTGATTGCATCATTCTGAATTCTTACACCCAGCGAGTCATCGTGCACACTGCAAAAAAGCCAACTAGCTTTCGCCATTAGCGAAAGCTAGCGGCTAACTGATGCTAGCGGCTAACTGATGCTAGTGGTTAACTGACGCTAGCGGTTAACTGACGCTAGCGGCTAACTGACGCTAGCGGCTAACTGACGCTAGCGGCTAACTGATGCTAGCGGCTAACTGATGCTAGCAGCGCTGCTTGTTACAGCTACAAGAGTAGCCATTAGCGTATCAATGCTAACTCAGAATTGTGGTCGCAACATTAGCTGACATTTCATAGCGGCGTTACAATCGTGCCAATTCAGCACATTGCAGAAGTTAGCAGAAGTAAGGATTAAAAGTCATTACAATGTAAAATTATAAGTTAGTACAACTTACAGTTGAGTTGACAAAAATCTGAATTCAGAGTTGAGCAAACTCAAAAACAAAACTTAAAATATTTAGTTTAATTGTCCAACTTAAAATTTTATCGAAGTTTGTTGCCTTGAAATTTTGAGTTCACCCAACTTTTCTTTTTTTGCAGTGCATCCACCGCATACACATGCTAATTTATCCTGTTCTGCACTCTCTCCTTCATGTGAATGCAGTTTAAGTTTGCACAGGGCCTGGACATTTTGTTAATCGTGGTTGGGACGATCTGTGCCGTACTCAACGGTGTAGCACTTCCTGTCATGTGTATTGTGTTTGGGGCCATGACAGACAGCTTTGTAAGGAACGTCCCAATCGGAGAGAACAGCACTCATTCCAGTGAGTTTACAGTCACAGACACGGTCGCACATAACCTAAATAAATTGTTGAGATGAGTTGTATATAACTATCTTTTTTTGTTCCCTTGTGTCTTCAGATTTCACCTCCATGCCAAGAAACAACACCTTACAGGAAGACATGAAGAAGTAAGACTTTACATGATCCGCATTAACCAGCATGGTCTCACAGGAATCCGTGAAATAGCCACGGATTTGCTTAACTCAAAATCTGTGGAATAGCCACGGAATCACTCAAATTTCCGTGAAACTGACACGGATTTCGCTACAATGCAAGTTAATGCCAGTCATATCCCGTGGCTATTCCAACATACAAAGTGATTATGTACATTCACTGAGTGAATATTTAGAAAATAAAACATATATTTCTCACTAGAAATGTGATCAAAATCCATTTTTATGCAGAAACTAAGTCAAAATATTGATTTTTTCACTAAAAATGAGAAAACGGTCCGCCATGTTTTTTGTTCTGACCGCCGGAACCTTGAAAGTCACTTGACTTGGAACAAACCAATAGGAAATAATATTAACTTGCATTGTAGCGAAATTCGTGTCAGTTTCACGGAAATTTGAGCGATTCCGTGGCTATTCCACGGATTTTGAGTTAAGCGAATCCGTGGCTATTTCACTGATTCCTGTGAGACCAGGTTCGCATTAACACATCTCCAAAATGTTAAATGTAATATTGAAGGGTTTCTCTAGATAGAAATTCTTAATGTCTTGTCACTCGAATCACCAAACGTCCACTTAATGTGGCAAAGTTTGAGTCAAAACAGAAGTTTTAAAGTCACATGTGACATCATACTTCTTTTCCTGCAGTTATGCCATCTACTACGCCATCATTGGCTTCGTTGTGCTGGTGGCAGCCTACGTGCAGGTGGCCTTCTGGACCCTGGCCGCCGGGCGGCAGGCCACACGCATCCGCAAGCTGTTTTTCCACAGCATCATGCGTCAAGACATCGGCTGGTTCGATGTCACCGAGACAGGAGAGCTCAACACACGGCTCACAGAGTGAGTTACACACACGTCACGCACTTCACATCAGAAATAGGGCGGAAATTAAAAATTGTACATCACCGTATTAGACACTTTTAATTACCGTAAATCAAAGAATAGCACAAAACTTTTACTTTTTTCTGTCATAAACTTTAGAAAACACAGTTTTGCTGTAAAAAATATTAGATTTTTCATTTAAAATGAATGGAGAAATACCATAACGTCACAAGGACATAACTACCCTAAAAATAATAGCAGACCAAACGACCTAACAAAGGACCTAAAATGACCAAAAGAGTCACAAAACCATCAAAAAAGACACAAAATGACCAAAAGAGACATGAAATTATCAAAAAAAGACACAAAATGACTAAAAAAATACGTAAAATTATCAAATGAGACACAAAATTACCAAAAAGAGACAATGGGGATAAAATGGCAAGTGATTTTTCAGTCTAAATGACAGATTTAGCTGATATTTACATTTAAATTTACAGTAGAAAACCCACTCACTGTATTTTTTACGGTAAAGTTCTGGCAACCACAGCTGCCGGTATTTTACCGTAAATTAAACATAATATTTTTTACAGTGTACACTGTAAAAAAAATGTTTGTAGAAATAACAGTAAAACTCTGTCAAATACATCAGAAATAGGGCGGAAATTAAAAATTGTACATCACCGTATTAGACACTTTTAATTACCATAAATCAAAGAATAGCACAAAACTTTTACTTTTTTCTGTCATAAACTGGAAGAAACATGCAGTTTTGCTGTAAAAATATAACATTTTCATGCAAAATTTATGGAGAAATACCATGATGTGTGAATGAATGACACAATTACCCTAAAAATAACGGGAATATTCAGTCTAAATTACAGTTTTTAAATTTAGAATAGAAAATCCACTCACTGTAATTTTTATGGTGAAGTTCTGGCAACCAGAGCTGCCGGTATTTTTCCGTAAATTAAACAGTATTTTTTTACAGTGTATGTTGGTGATGCCCACCATAATTCCCCAGATCCCAAGTTTACATATTCAACTTTTTACAGGAATGGGCAACTTAAATGCTGGACGGGGCCACAATTTTTCATGTTCACTACCACAGGGCCACATATAGGAGCGTGCACTTCACCAGATATGATGAAACTGCAATTTTAAATATGTTTACAGTGCAGCAACTTAACATATTTCATGCTCAAATGTATTTATAACAGTATAAATAGGAATACAAAAGGTTTGAAGAAAATAAAAAATAACCACTTACTGTGATTTTTTTTTTCACTGCAAGAACAGCAGACCAATATTAATTGCAAGAAGTTATTTTGTGCATTTTTACACTGCACTTTTACGATTTCATGCTCAAATGCATGTAGTTGTACTGAGGGCCACTTCAAGTGAGGGTGTGGGCCGTATACGGCCCCCGGGCCTCCAGTTGCCCATCCCTGACTTATTATGTTTGTTTAAGCAACTGAACTGAAAGATATTCACTAATAACGTACTATAAGATAAGTAAAATTGTCAAAAGCATTCATACTTTGATGCTTTTTTTATACCACATGTTTAAAGTATTACTAGGTATTGAGATTATGTGGATTAAAATTATACCATAAATTATCTCAGGGGTGCATTGTGTAGCAAGCAGACTACAGATAGACTCATGCAGGTGCACTCATCTCTAAAGATTAGAAATCTAATCATCCAATTCCCAGACCATGATTCATTTCCGTAATCGTAGCTTGTGCACGTCACAAAGCAACAAGCTCTGCAGCTGAAAATATTTAATACTTTTCTTTCCATTGATTCATTTGGGAGGAACGATGACAGACACATCACTGTGCAATAAAAACTGTGTGACGTGGTATTAAGAATGCAACAATGAAACAAATAAAACCTCAAACCTCCTGAAAAAAAACTACAACAGCTCAACATGAAGCAAAAGATGCAGTTACTTATTTTGACATAAGGAATATATATATATATATATATATATATATATATATATATATATATATATATATATATATATATATATATATAAGGAGTAATGAGCCCAACACTTACAGCACAGTGAACAGGTTGTTAATTTAAAAAATGTAGTGAAAAATTAGTTTTTCTTTTTGTCATGGTATCACTTAATCTGTATTATATCAAAGTTTAAAATTATGGTATCGTGACAACCTTACAAAGAAGCAAAAAAATGTCCCATTTGAGAAGCTTTAACCAGTGAACTTTGGGCATTTTTTGGAGAAAAACAACTTTTGATCGACAAATTAATTAATTAATTAATTCAGCTCTTCTGTAAAGTGGCTTCCATCTCTGAAATGGAGAAGTAAAGCTTCTTTGTTTTTCTTTGTCAAAATTTGTTTCAGTTTTGACATGACATCAGCTAACTGGTTTCCCTGTTATTTGTAATAAATATTTGTTGCACTACTCTGAAGATCTTTGGTGGTGTAATATAAACGATGCTTGTATTTGCATGTGCAGCGATATCTATAAGATCCAAGATGGTATTGGCGAGAAGACTTCGAGCCTGATCCAGGGCCTCTCCACCTTCGCCTCAGCCATGATCATCGGCTTCGTCAAAGGCTGGAAACTCACTCTGGTCATCCTGGCGGTGAGCCCTCTGTTGGGCCTCACAAGTGGGATTTTCGTCAAGGTAAGATCTTGTTGTGCTCTCATACACTGTAAAAAAGGTTTGTAGAAATTACAGTAAAACACTGTCAAATTAATTCAGAAATAGGGTGTAAAACAAAAAATTGTATATCACCGTAGTAGACACTTTTAATTATCGTAAATCAAAGAATAGCACAAAACTTTAACTTTTACTGTCATAAACTGTAGGAAACACACAGTTTTGCTGTAAAATATAACATTTTCATGTAAAGTTAATGGAGAAGTACCATGATGTCACAATGACACAATTACCCTAAAAATAACGGGAAAATTCAGTCTATATTACAGTTTTTGCAGTTTTTTACATTTAAATTTACAGTAGAAAATCCATTGACTGTATTTTTTACGGTGAAGTTCTGGCAACCACAGCTGCTGGTACTTTACCGTAAATTAATCCGATTATTTTTTACAGTGTAAGTTCTCATTCTTTGTCCATCTTTCTCTCTTTTTCTTGCTATCTGCACGTCCATCATCAGGACGCAGCCCGTGCCAGCTGTTATTAATGATATTATTTTTCTTTCACCGTGCCTGTTTAGGTGATGGGGACTTTCACGGCTAAAGAGCAGGCTGCGTATGCCAAAGCTGGAGCCGTGGCCGAAGAGGTGCTCTCTGCTGTCAGGACAGTTTACGCCTTCAGTGGTCAGAACAAAGAAATCACAAGGTAAGACCTGAATGAGATATACAGTATACCGTTAGGAACCACACAGGAAACCCTCCAAATAAACACCATTAGTAAATGATTACCACATTATTAACGGCTTACTAATATATGAACTAATTAGTTACTTAATGCTGATTAGTGCATACTTAATGATAACTAATTACATTATTCAACCTTTATTAATGCTTAATAATTTATTAACTAACTTTGAGTAGTAAGCATTAACTAACCGCTTATTAATACATTAACTAATGTGTTACCTAATGCTAACTAATACATAATAACGATTGTTCATGTATTATCAAACAGTTAATTAATGCTTAATAATGCAATATCTAACGTTAATTAAGGGACCCTTATTGTAAAGTGTTACCCAGTCATGGAAAAAATGATTAGACCACCCATGCTTTTCTTGATAGTAACCAAAATCATTTTCAAGAAAACCATGTTAAATGTCTAGATATCAGCTGTTAAATTAAACTCTTATGAGCTATTTTTGTTGTTATCATTATATTTGTCCAAACGAATGTACCGTTAGTTGTACCAGGCATTAAAATGAACAAGAAAGTGAAGAAAACAAGGGTGGTCTAATCATTTTTTCCATGACTGTATGTGTATTATTATTTTTATTTTTTTTGTGATTTACATTATTTATTGCCATTTCCTCTGGAAATAAAAATGACATTCTATACAGTATACAACTCTGGATAGTAATTAAGTAAATGATATGAAAATAATATTAATAATAAAAGAAAACAAAAAAAAAAACTTTTATCTAATGACATAGATTCTCTAAATAGAGAGAAACATTCAGATGGAAAGATGGAATACAATGTGCTTCAAAGAAGATTAAAAGTCCTTATTAAAAAAAGAAAATAAAAAGAATGGAAATTAAAAGCAAAGAAACCTTTCACCACCAAATTACACTGATAGTAAGAAAAATAATAATAAAAAAAGAAGAAAAGAAAGAAAGAAAGATAATTTGGCTATATTTGCATTCAAATGCAGATGGAATAAAAATAAATACCATTACATTAATTATAAATAAATAAATATTTAACAATAAAAAGCCAGTGGGGGCATTATATACAGTGTCAAAAGGTATTTTCAGTGTTGTTCTTAAATTGATAATGTTGTAACTTATCTAATGAAAAAAAAAATGCAACCAAATGTGTTTTTTTTCTAATCCACAAGGCAAAACATCTGTGCACAGAAAATCTTATAAAATATAAATGTTCCTTTTATCTGTAGTTACTGTTGCTGTGAATGAGTTACCATGGAGACGTCAAGTCTCAGATACCACAGAGACTTGAGATGTGTCATTCTTTTAGATTGTTGCAATAATAATAGTAAACCTGCATTTGCATACAGCAAACGTTGATAAGAGAGTATTAAAAACTTGAAAAATATCCCGTTAAGGTACATTTAGAACTGATAAAACATTTTTATCTAACAATATAAATGGATCAAACTCTGCTGTAACTGAAGAACCATTTTACTTTTCTTTCCACTGAACCAGCACTCATGCTTGTGTGTCTGTCCACAGGTATAGTAAAAACTTGGAGGAGGCAGAGAAGATGGGAATCAGGAAGGCGATATCTGCCAACATTGCCATGGGCCTCACCTTCATGCTCATCTTCATGTTCTATGCTCTGGCCTTCTGGTACGGGACCACACTGATCCTACAAAAGGAGTACACCCTTGGAGATGTACTAACCGTGAGTAATCACATTAGGACAGAATTTCTAATAATCTTTTCGCTTTAACCCATAAGAACCCATGGTGACACCTGTGTAACAAACACTTTAAATGTTCTATAATCTCCCATATTCAGCTTTATGCTTCACATTTACTCATTAAATCCCTGAGCGACACATACTCAACACCCTGGTGTGGTGGTCATGTGACTTTGACAAGAATTGACTTCTCCAAAATGTGGCTGTGACTGGAAACAGAAATGTGAAAATTTTTAAAGAGCTTATTTTTTCTTACTAAGCTAAGTTTCAACCCATTTAACAATTCTAATCCGTTACTAGGGTGTCGTGTATTGCATTTAAGTTGTTCTGAGCATATTTCCTGAACAAATTAAAGTCACAAATGTGATATATGTTGTGGAGATGCAAAAGAAAAAGGTAAATTTGTGTCTCTGTAAGCAGAAAATGTGTCTAGTTTTTTTCTATTTTAAAATAAGAAATATCACAAACATAAATACCATAAACGCTCAATGTAACATTTATGTCACATCACAGGTCTTTGACATTTAGGGGTAGTATTTTTTTTTTTAAAACATCAGAATTGTGTTCTATGTGGTCCACTTATAGAAAGAAAGAAAGAAAGAAAGAAAGAAAGAAAGAAAGAAAGAAAGAAAGAAAGAAAGAAAGAAAGAAAGAAATGACTGGCTATATTTACATTCAAATGCAGATGGAATAAAAAGAAATACCATTTAATTAATTACAAATAAATAAAAACATCAGAATTGTGTTCTATGTGGTCCACTTATAGAAAGAAAGAAAGAAAGAAAGAAAGAAAGAAAGAAAGAAAGAAAGAAAGAAAAAAGAAAGAAAGAAAGAAAGAAAGAAAGAAATGACTGGCTATATTTACATTCAAATGCAGATGGAAGACATCCTTTAAGAATAACTGGCTCTGGGTTCTTATGGGTTAAACATAAAAGAGAAGCTTCAGCGTGTGTGTGTGTGTGTGTGTGTGTGTGTGTGTGTCTTCAGGTGTTCTTCGTCGTGCTTGTTGGAGCGTTCATTATGGGACAGAAGTCTCCTAACTTTGAGAACTTCGCCGCCGCCAGAGGAGCAGCGTTTAAAGTCTACAACATCATTGATCGTGTAAGGAATGCAACATTGATTGAATGATATTTTTGCTGCTGGACAGTTGTCAGTTTGTATTAGTGAACATGCTCCAGTGTGGCCCCGGCCCTCTGGGAAGCCGCTTTGATGCAGCCGACAACTTGGAGTCAGAGATGTTGGATTTTGCTCTAATTGGGGCGCCTGCTGTCAGGTCATTTGGTTGATATGAACAGCTGCAGCTCTCCCCTTCCTGAACTCACTGCCAATGTATCGTGAGGTTAACAAAAGCATCGTATCACCACACTGCAAAAAAAGAAAAGTTGGGTGAACTCAAAATTTCAAGACAACAGACTTCGATAAAGTTTTAAGTTGGACAATTAAACGAAATATTTTAACTGCTTGTACTAACTTACAATTTTACATTGTAATAACTTTTAATCCTTACTTCTGCTAACTTCTGCAATGTGCTGAATTGGCACGATTGTAACGCCGCTATGAAATGTCAGCTAATGTTGCGACCACAATTTTGAGTTAGCATTGATACGCTAATGGCTACTCTTGTAGCTGTAACAAGCAGCGCCGCTAGCATCAATTAGCAGCTAGCATCAGTTAGCAGCTAGCATCAGTTAGCCGCTAGCGTCAGTTAGCCGCTAGCTTTCGATAATGAGCGAATTTCACCGCTTTCCCGCATTTCACAACAAAGAAATAAGAGTTATCAGAACTATTGTCCCTTGTTGTGAACCCCAACTTAAAGATATAAGTAACAACAACTCACCAACTTGTTTTTGAGCAGACAACTGGCTTCCTTTGTTGTGCTAACTTACATTATTGCCCTAAATGTCAATAATTTATATTTCCAAGTTTTACCAACTTGAATCACTGTTTTAGGCCAAAAAATACAAGTCGGCTTTTTTTGCAGTGCACGTAATACTGCACCCCTTTTACACATGAACAGAGGCCTTCAGAGACATGCAACATAAATCCATTTGTTTAAGCGAAGGACCTCTGGGGTCATTTCAAACAGTAGCAGTGTGCTTCTTCACTGTGACAACACACTCAAGATTGGTCACAAGCACAGATGCAGGATGCTGTACATGAGAAAAGCTAAACATGTGTTTGCACATGAAAACAAATGAGCAGTTAGTACACAACCTAGAGCAAAACTGAAAAAGATTGAAATCTCCCCTCAGGGATAATTAGTTATCCCATGCTGCAAGCTTGAATAGAAGGAGACTTTGCATTCAGAGTGCTATAACTGACCCTCCCATCAGACTTAAATTAACACTATAGTATTTGATAAACAAATAGTCATTTGCATATCAATTACTCACCATGTGTTGTCTTGAATAGCTGAAGAAAAGTTTCAGGCACGCCTCCACCATAAATGGAAAAACTGAAAGCAGAGAAGTTTGAAGAAGAATTTAAGTAAATGGAGGCCATGTTAAACAAACATGGAAATAATGTTTGTTTGGGAATTAACAAGCATATGACTGGAAAAACAAGACAAGGAATATACTGCAGAAGTTGTGTGAAAGTTTGTTAATGAATAAATGCCATAGTCATGGTCATGTGTCTGCATGAACACCTTGCTTTAGTTGCATTTAATTTAATCTCTATTTTATTGAATGTTTTTGTATTTTGTCTCTATTTTATGTCTTCTATTGTGAAGCGTCTGATCTAGAAAGGTGTTATATACTGTAGATAGACTTTGCTGTCTCGTCTGAAGGAACAGGCCTCCAAGAGGAACATAAAACAGTTTCAAGTTCTGTGCTAACAAAGAGCTCAGCCATGTGTGTTTAGCGGTGAAAACACAAACAGCTGGAGAAAAAAGAAACTGTTGCCTTTTAAAACACACTCACCCAAACATGGAGGTCTAACAGCCTTCCTCCTATTGTCTGTTTGAGGTTGTGATAAGAATCATGTTGGGGTTTTTTTCAACTGTAGCAAAACTGTAAACCAGAACAGACTTTCTAGAAAGTTAAAATAAATGTAACTCTTGTCTTTACAGATACCGGTCATCAACAGCTTTTCAGAGGAGGGCTACAAGCCTGATTACATCAGAGGAAACATAGAGTTCAAGAACATCCACTTCAGCTACCCCTCTAGGCCGGACATCAAGGTACGTTCCCCACAGACACTGTTTACTGGACTCTGAAACAGACATCGTGTCACTCCAACAGATATCTCATCACAGTTGTGTTGTAGATAGATAGATAGATAGATAGATAGATAGATAGATAGATAGAGAGATAGAGAGATAGAGAGATAGAGAGATAGATAGATAGATACTTTATTTATCCCAAGCTGGGAAATTACAGTGTAGCAGCAGCATTACACACAGAGACAATGACAATTAAATAAAAAGAACAACCTAGGCATTCTTCAAGCAATGAAATATAAAAATACAATACAAATACAATAAAAATACAAAAAAATATAAAGTGTCTAAAGAAGGAGTAGAATAGAATTCCAGTGCAGAATAAATATGAATATGCAGTATAAAAATGTTGGTGCTATGAAACAAATAAGGTGCAATGAACAGTGTGCATAAAGAACACATAAAATGCATAGACAGTATGTAATGAACCAGGCTATTATTTGTTATTGTACAGAGTGATGGCATGTGGCAGGAAAGATTTTTTATATCTGTCCCTATGACAGCGGAGTATTATCATCATTTGTATTATCATTTGCAGATTTTAAATAACTTGTGTCTGAGCGCGAGAAGTGGCGAGACCATGGCTTTGGTGGGCGGCAGCGGCTGCGGCAAAAGCACCACGATCCAGCTGCTGCAGAGGTTCTACGATCCTCAGGAAGGATCTGTAAGTGATATTTTAAACCTCTTTATTCAAAGGATTGGTTCAGTATTTGTCATGATGTCCACTCTGCTGGAGTTAAGGACTTAAAAGAAGACAACGAAGTTAGAGGACATGAAAGCGAGACACTACTGGGAAAAAAACATTGTCATGCAGTGATCAATTTTAGGATTTTGGGCTATTTTGCTTCCATTAAATGTCTTGTTTCAAATAAGTTTTCCTACACTTTATATATTTGCATCTGTAGATTTCTCCTAAATTCACCAAAAGTAAGCAAATAAAATGCAGTATTTCTTTAGGATTTAAGGTTTTAGAGCGGTTTGTTCATAAATCTCCCAGATTTTTTATCCAAAAATTCAACAACTGGGTAGTTTCATGGTGATATCTATGAGGTTTTATTTTTTCTCTATTTACCTATAGTGTCTAGCCCTAAGAGGTGTCGCAAATCAAAAAGATCAAGGTTGCGTTTCATTTATTTTAGCCCATTAACTGCAAATAATGAAAATGATTTAGTTGTTTTCCTGTTTTCCTGGCAGCTTTTGGTTTCCATGCATTTTACATCAATAAAAAAATCAACTTTGGAGTTTCAAATCTTGCTTAAAATGCAATTAACTGTGATTATATTGTCTGCATTTGTAAATACCGCTTTTTGTGATGCTATATTAAAACATTAAGTGTTTGTGGTCACTGCACCTCGCTGCTTCTTATTCATAGATTTGCTGTTTTGAATCTACATTCTAGGTAACACTTGACGGTCATGACATCCGGACTCTTAACGTTCGCCACTTGAGAGAGATGATCGGCGTGGTGAGTCAGGAGCCCATCCTCTTTGCCACCACCATTGCTGAGAACATCAGATACGGCCGACCTGACGTGACCCAGCAGGAGATAGAACAAGCTACCAAGGAAGCCAACGCTTACGACTTCATTATGAAACTTCCTCAGGTATGTCTGTGTGTATGAATCCCCGTCCTCTTATCAAAAAACATCCAGCACTTGCTAACATAGACTCTTCTGGTTGAGCAGAAGTTTGAGACGATGGTTGGAGACCGAGGGAGTCAGATGAGTGGAGGACAGAAACAGAGGATTGCTATCGCTCGAGCTCTAGTCCGAAACCCCAAAATCCTGCTGCTGGACGAAGCCACCTCTGCTCTGGATGCTGAGAGTGAAACCATTGTGCAAGCTGCACTTGACAAGGTAACGGACTCACTCTGCCTCGTTCAGATCATGGCTCTAAATGAACGGCGCCTGGTTCTGCCCCCCGTTGGTCCAAGGCAATCCAGGCCCTTTGCACTTCTTGTTCCCCGCTGGTGGAACACACTACCAGTTCCTACCAGAGCAGGGGCGTCCCTCTCTACCTTTAAAAACCTCCTGAAGACCTTCAGCTCTTCAGAGAGCATCTTCTCTCCTAGACCACACGATAATTCTAGTCCTCAAAGAATTGTCACTAGCACTTATTGATGCACTAATAGCTCTTATTGCAGTATACCTTGATTGTTTGCTTTTACTCTTCCTGTAAGTTGCTTTGGATAAAAGCGCCTGCTAAATGACTAAATGTAAAATGTAAATGTAAATGTATTGCACTTTGACTCAGACAAAGACATTTTAAACTCACATTTTCGGTGTTTGTGCAGGTCCGACTGGGTCGTACTACCATAGTTATTGCCCACCGTCTGTCAACCATCAGAAACGCTGACATCATCGCCGGCTTCCAGGATGGTCAGGTTGTGGAGCTGGGGACTCATACCCAACTAATGGACACAAAGGGAGTCTACCATACATTGGTCACCATGCAGGTAACATAGACATACATAAAACACTAAGATGCACCAGTTGGTTTGTCTGGAACTGAAGAGTAACTTTCACAATGGTCGGTCTTTGACGTTGTTTGTTTTTTGTGCTTTCCTCCTGCAGACCTTTCGGGACGCCAAGGAGGTCGAGGAGGAAGAGCATGAGCTGGATGAGTATCGGCCGATGGTCAAGTCCGCCTCACGGTCCTCTCTGCACAGAAGGAGGTCAAGAGGCTCCTCCTTTGCTGCCTCGGAAGGAGAAAAAGAGAAGCTGCATGAAGGCCAGACAGAAGAGGTGAGCCCAACATGTCTGGGGTTGGGTCAACTTCATCAGCATGTCAATCTATGCAGGCTAAACCAGTGGTGGAAGAAGTATTCAGATCCCTTACTTAAGTAAAAGTATTAATATCACACTGCAGAATTACTCTACCACAAGTAAAAGTCCTGCATTCAAAACTTACTTCAGGGAAAGTACAAAAGTTTCAGCATCAAAATGTTTTTGTACTACTCATTATGCAGAATGGCCCCACTCAGATTGTTATATACTTTTTTTTTAAAAACAATTTATTCATTAACATTTTTTCATACAGTTTACAGCATCAGTAATGGCAGTAGAACTTCAAATTCCACCCAAACCCAGCCCCCTCCCAAATCAGGCCCCAAAGGCCAAATCTTGCCTTAATCCCTAATAATAATAATAATGAAAAATAAATAAAGAAAATAATAATAACAATAAAAAGGATAATAATAACAGTAATAGTAAAGTAGATGATAGATAAATACAATACAGAAGTAAATAATAGAAAAATAAATAATATAAATATAAATATAAAAAATATAAAGAAAGTTCCAAGTTCAAAGCACAGTAAATTACATTCAACAAAGGTCATGATATTGGCTTGGTCTTACAGGTGTGGTAACAACCAACAACTATCGCGACACCATTGACAGTACTCAACTAGTTAACTCCAGATATGTTTTAAAGTCACTCCAGCATTTTTCAAAAAGATGGGGTTTCTTTTTCACATCTTGATGCATTTTTTTAAAGCAGTGTTTTAATTTTCTTATTTTCGGGCTCATTTGAACTTCCTAATATATTGTTTAATTAAAAAATGTCTTACCATTTTAAATGTATCATCTTTTTTATGTTAAATCTTGACCTGAAAAGTAACTAAATGTAGCGGAGTAAAAGTATACAGTTACAGTACTTGAGTAAATGTACTTAGTTACATTCCATCACTGAAATTAGGTAGCTTTTATTTGATAGTTTCTTTCTTTGGGAATGTCATTAATTTGTGAAAAAGTGAAAGACATACTGAGTCAATTCTTCTGAACTGAACTTCCAGCCTGGTTTCACTCCCAACTTGATACTTGAACAGATACTGTTGCTCCATCAAGGCGCCCTTTAGTGTGCTTTTGGGACACACAGATCTTTCCTTTTTTCTATAATTTAAGCCCTTCTGTGGCAATATAAAACGCTTTGGGTAAATCATGTAATAAAAGATAAGATAAGATAAGATAAGAAATACTTTATTCATCTCAGCAGAGAAATTTAGGTGTTCCAGCAGCCAACATACACACAACACAACACAACACAACACAACACATGTATACATACATATTCCACCTATACAGAACATGAGCCCACAACATAGCCTGGTATAGAGGAAGTGGAATGGATGGTCCATGTGCATTAGTATCTGTTACTCATAGATAACAGTTACAGCAAGTGTGCAAATATATAGGTGTGTAGATAAATAAACATGTGTGCAAATATACATGTGCAAAAAACATGTGCAAAAATACAGTTTGGTAAATACAGTATAAGCAGCTAAGCTAAAATTTTAAATAAATATTAAATAAATATTCTTCTGTCCTGGTGGTCAGGGCAGTAAGAGAAGTGAATGGGTTAAAAAAATCCTGGATTTATGATCCAGGAGAAGTGTTTGTGTCTCGTGTGAAATAGAGTCAGTGTTGGTATTTGGAGTGAGGAACAGAGAAAGGAAATGTGACTCAGCTCTTTCTTTCCTTTCTGTAGGATGAAGATGTTCCCTCTGTGCCGTTCACTGAATTGATGAAGCTCAACAGCGCAGAGTGGCCGTACATCTTTGTGGGGACCATCGCCGCCATCATCAACGGAGTAATTAGGCCAATGTTCGCTCTCATCTTCGCCAAGATCATCAGTGTATGTTACTCTCAGTTTCTGTGATTTTTTTTTAATAATTCATGTTAAATGGAAATTTGTCGGATGTTGTACAAAGTTTCAAATTCTTATTTTTTCCTCCTCTCTTGTCAGGTGTTTGAAAACAGAGATCAGGAAATTATCAGACATAAATCTAATTTTCTTTGTCTGATGTTTGCTGTCATTGGACTCATAAGCTTCTTCGCCATGTTTCTACAGGTATGCATGTACTGCAACAAGACTGTCTTCTGGCTGTTGCTGTATATTTACTGGACCGACTATATCTTAGCAGGAAAGCTAATAGACTTATTTCTTACAAAGTGTAACCGTATTTCTAATCATATATGGCTGAACCCAAAAAATACTCTAATCTTACTTCTTACCTTATAATTAAAAACCTCAGCAGGTCGTCTTGACCATGTCTACATGCTTAAATGCATAGAGTTGCTGCCACGTGATTGGCTGATTGGATATGTGTGTTAACAAGCAGTTGCCAGTGAGTGCACTGCAAAAAAAGAAAAGTTGGGTGAACTCAAAATTTCAAGGCAACAAACTTCGATAAAATTTAAAGTTGGACAATTAAGCTAAATTTTTTAAGTTTTGTTTTTGAGTTTGCTCAATTCTGAATTCAGATTTTTGTCAACTCAACTGTAAGTTTTACTAACTTATAATTTTACATTGTAATAACTTTTAATCCTTACTTCTGCTAACTTCTGCAATGTGCTGAATTGGCACGATTGTAACGCCGCTATGAAATGTCAGCTAATGTTGCGACCACAATTTTGAGTTAGCATTGATACACTAATGGCTACTCTTGTAGCTGTAACAAGCAGCGCCGCTAGCATCAGTTAGCCGCTAGCATCAGTTAGCCGCTAGCTTTCGCTAATGACAGAACTTCACCGCATTCCCGCATTTCACAACAAAGAAATAAGAGTTATCAGAACTATTGCTCCTTGTTTTGAACCCCAACTTAAAGATATAAGTAACAACAACTCACAAACTTGTTTTTGAGCAGACAACTGGCTTCCTTTGTTGTGCTAACTTACATTATTGCATAAATGTCAATAATTTATATTTCCAAGTTTTACCAACTTAAATCACTGTTTTAGGCCAAAAAATACAAGTTTGCTTTTTTGCAGTGTGACAGTCAGTCACTGAAGTTCATGCCACTGTTCAGATGAGCTCACGGTGTTTTCTTCTGTCTGTAAACTTTAAACAGGGCTACTGTTTTGGTAAATCTGGAGAGGTTCTGACCCTTAAACTGAGACTCGGGTCCTTTAGAGCCATGTTGAGACAGGTAAGTGTAACCAACTGAAATGAGGCCTACATAGGGTTCAATATAGAAACGTATATTATTAATCACTGTTTTCTTGTAGGACCTCGGCTGGTTTGACGACAAAAAAAACAGTGTTGGAGCGCTCACTACCAGACTGGCAGCAGACGCTGCCCAAGTGCAAGGGGTGAGTCTACGCACACTTAACATGTTCGACAAAACGCACAAAAATGAATCATCTCAGAAAGTCTGCAACCTTGTCATGTGCTTCTGTTCCAAGGTTATAATAGTTTTGGATTTTTCATTAGTTTTAGTTTTAATTTCGTTGTGAATTTTTGTTTTCAAATTCAGTTAGTTTTAGTTAGTTTTTAGAGTGAGTTTGATAGTTTTAGTTTAGTTTTTAGTTTTTGAAAATGCTTAGTTTTAGTTTAGTTTTTATTAATTTTAGTGTTAGTTTTAGTTTTTTTAATGGGCTATATGTTGGGTGCGAGATTCAAAGTGGTCATAATAAATTTTGCGTTTATTTGCTTTTATTATCCATCTCAGCCCCAATAAGGTTATTAACTCTTACAGTTCTGGGTGTTTTGTATTTTGGTTGGAGTGTAGACATCCCAGTCTCAGTAAACATATTTACCATGTGTTCCTGCATGTTGAAATAGAAACACTGAATTATGTATGAAAAAAGTTGACCAAAACGAAAACTAAGGACATTTTCATTATAATTTTAGTTAGTTTTGTAACCACACAATACAGTTTCAGTTAGTTATCGTTTTTTTAAAAACTCTAGTTTTTATTTTTATTTCAGTTAACGAAAATGTTTTTTCAATTCTAATTTTCGTTATTTCGTTAGTTTTCGTGAACTATATTAACCTTGTTCTGTTCCCATCTTTCATGTCTGCTCAGGCTACAGGAGCCCGTCTGGCCACCATGGCACAGAACATAGCTAACATGGGCACCAGTTTGATTCTTGCCTTTATTTACGGCTGGGAGCTGACCCTGCTCATCCTGGCTTTGGTGCCCTTCTTGGTGTTGACTGGAGCTATGGAGATCAATATGATCAAGGGAAGCGCTGACAAAGACATGAAAGAGCTGGAGAACTCTGGAAAGGTAGGGATTCTTTGTGGGATGGGCCTGAGTTACAAAAATGCAAATTCCTTTTTTATGACTCTCTAAGGTGGAGCACCTTTTGTTAAAACACTAATGATTGAAATGTTTGTCTCTACAGATTGCCACAGAAGCCATCGAGAATATCCGCACAGTTGTTTCTCTTAACAGAGAAACCAAGTTTGAGGCTTTGTATCAAGAAAACCTCGAAATACCATTCAAGTATGATAAATGAAATTTCATATAAAAAATATATATATATACAGTACAGGCCAAAAGTTTGGACACACCTTCTCATTCAAGGTGTTTTTCTTTATTTTCATGACTATTTACATTGTAGATTCTCACTGAAGGCATCAAAACTATGAATGAACACATATGGAATTATGTATTTAACAAAAAAAGTGTGAAATAACTGAAAACATGTCTTGTATTTTAGATTCCTCAAAGTCACCACCCTTTGCTTACTAGAATATAAGATATGTTTTCAGTTATTTCAAACTTTTTTTGTTAAGTACATAATTCCACATGTGTTCATTAATAGTTTTGATGAATCTACAATGTAAATAGTCATGAAAATAAAGGAAACGCATTGAATGAGAAGGTGTGTCCAAACTTTTGGCCTGAACTGTATATATATATAATATATATATATATATATATATATATATATATTTATAGATATATATGTATTTTGGTCTAAGTTTATCTCTGATGCCACTTTTCTCACTGTCTCTGTGCAGGAATTCCCAAAAAAGCGCCCATGTACACGCTTTCACCTTCTCCTTCAGTCAGGCCATAATTCACTTCGCTTATGCAGCCTGTTTCCGCTTTGGCGCGTGGCTCATTCAGGCAGAAAGGACGACTGTTGAGGGGGTTTTCCTGTGAGTAAACAGCCTTCTTGACTCAGTCTTGTTTCTTAAGTAAAAGATTAAACTATTCAAATCCTTGAGGATGCTTTCTGTCTCTCAGAGGGTTTAGAAGGCCACAGTGAGGACACTGAAGTCAGACAAACTAGAAGACACCAATGCCATGTTAGCTAAGGCATACAAGCACAAAGCGGTTTTTCTTGCTGGTTGTAAAACAAAGTAGGCTATGGGACAAAATCAATGGGAACATGAATCTAAAACTTTATGACACTCACACACAATTTTTCCTGAAAACTACAAATGTCTAGCTGAAAAGTCAGGGGATCACCAGGAAATGTGAAAAAACTTCAGGAGAAACGTTCAGATATTTCATTCTGAATTAAAGAGGAGACCAACCATCATTGCTATCCCTTAATCTTAAAAATGGATTGGGATTAGGCTTAAATGTGAAAGTAAATTGTTTTCTTTTATCCCATAAGAACCCATGGTGACACCATTGTAACAAACACTTTAAATCTTCTAGAATCTAAGATTAAACCCATTTAACAATTCTAACCCATTAATAGGTTTTCCTGTATTGCATTTAACTTGTTCTGGCCATATTTCCTGTCACAATTTTGATGTTATGGAGGTGCAAACAAAAAGGCAAATGGTTATTGTTTTTTATTTATTCATTTGTTACTTTAAAACAAATCTGAAAAATAATTTGTTGTTACACAGCACTATTGATGTCACATTTTTGATATATGTTGTGGAGATGTAAAGAAAAAGTCAAATTTGTGTTTCTGTAAGCAGAAAATGTGTCTAGTTTATTGATTTTAAAATAAGAAATATTATGAACATGAATACCATAAACACCCAATGTCACATCACAGATCTTTGAAATTTAGGGGTATTTTTTTTTTTTAAACAAACAAACATATGTGTTCTGTGTGGTCCACTTGGTCTGTGGTATATCCCCCATAATTTTCGTTTAGGGATTACTGGGTCTGGGTTCTTAAGGGTTAAACAACATTGGATTGAACTCAGCTCAATAGTTAATCATTGCTTTTCTCAATTGTCCGTGCTACCTTAGCCTTAAAGTGAGTTAAAGGTAAAACTAACATGACCTGCCCCCTGCAGAGTGGTTGTGGCTCTTCTGTACGGTGCCATGGCTCTCGGAGAGGCGAACTCCTTTGCTCCAGACTACGCTAAGGCCAAAAGCGCAGCTGGCCATGTCATGATGCTGCTGAAGAAAACGCCCGCCATTGACAATCTGTCCCAGGAGGGAGAGAAACCGGTACATAACACAAAGACCCACACACAAAACTTACACTACAAGACAATGCTTTACACACATGCTAACATATCAGTGTTCTGTGTCACCCCTAAAAACCCCAGGACAACTTTGATGGAAACGTGCATTTTGAAAACGTGAAGTTTAACTACCCTACACGGCCTGAGCAGCCCATTCTCCAAGGGCTCAATCTGAAAGTGAGTAAAGGAGAGACTCTAGCCTTGGTGGGCAGCAGCGGCTGTGGAAAGAGCACCACCATCCAGCTGCTGGAGCGGTTCTACGACCCGAGAGGGGGCAGCGTGGTGAGAAGACACATACACACCTACACTTTTTTGTGTAACTGGCTGATTAACACTCTAGAGCAGGGGTGTCAAACTCTGGCCCGCGGGTCAAATTTGGCCCGCAGTGTAATTTTATTTGGCCCACGAGGCAATACCAAATTATTATATTATTGTACTATAAAAGCTGACCCGCCGGTATTATACGGTGCATTTACCGCTAATACTAGATTTATTATTGTTATTTTATTTTTAAATGTATTAACCTGTTGAAAAAGTTTATTTTGATATTTAAATCAGAAGGATGCAAATAGAAAAGAGGCATACGATTTTTATTTAATTTTTATTTAATAAATGAATGACATTGATGTGTTTTTTATTTGAAATTTGATTTTGCATGTCTGCACTATTTAGTTATATATTGTATGTTTATAAGCGTTGCTGGTTCCATATTTAATGTTAAAGCAAAACATGTTTGGTATATATTAAAAGGTTTATTTGTTCTATGTTGGCCCGCGATTTTATTCAAGTTTTAAATTTTGGCCCATTGTGTATTTGAGTTTGACACCCCTGCTCTAGAGACTGTATGAAGCCTGTGAAGCATGTTTTTTCATCTTGACTGCACCACCTACTTGATTTTCATAGTATTCCTCTTGTTGCTGACAGTCTTGTAAGAGAGAATAGTATATATTGATATCTCCCATGTTATCACAAACAATATTACAGGGTCATTCAGTGGCCTTTCAGTGACTTTCTTCTATAGATGAAGACAAAAATAGTCTTCTCCATCACATGAATGTCTTTTACTAAATCTTTGCACTTGTGTTGTTTGGGAAAGTAACCAAGTCTGTGTGAGTGCCTGGCTCTGTGTAGTTTTATATAGATTTTCAGCTCATTATTTTGGTTTATTTGTCCCACAACTTAAGTGTTTTGGTTCACCCTCACAGCTCACATTAATGTTATTTTCAGCCAGAACAGGCAGCTATTTTACCAAAAGCCCACTGCACACTATCTGCTCAGCACTGATCACCACACAAAGTTAGCAACTATAGCTGATGAACATAGTGGAGTATTTAGCAACTGAGGAGCTAGAAATGGTACACAGGTGTAAAAACAGTCACTTGTTGCCAAGGTTATAATAGTTTTGGATTTTTCATTAGTTTTAGTTTTAATTTCGTTGTGAATTTTTGTTTTCAAATTCAGTTAGTTTTAGTTAGTTTTTAGAGTGAGTTTGCTAGTTTTAGTTTAGTTTTTATTTTTAGAAAATGCTTAGTTTTAGTTTTTATTAGTTTTAGTGTTAGTTTTAGTTTTTTTGTAATGGGTATGTGTCTTCATTTCCTTTGGTTTATCCATCTCAGTCCCAATAAGGTTATTAACTCTTACAGTTCTGGGTGTTTTGTATTTTGGTTCTAGTGTAGACATCCCAGTCTCAGTAAACATATTCACCATGTGTTGCATGTTGAAATAGAAACACTGAATTATGTATGAAAAAAAGTTGACAAAGACGAAAACTAAGGACATTTTCACTATAATTTTAGTTAGTTTTAGTTAGTTTTGTAACCACACAATACAGTTTCAGTTAGTTATCGTTTTTTAAAAAACTCTTGTTTTTATTTTTATTTCAGTTAACGAAAATGTTTTTTCAATTTTAGTTTTCGTTATTTTGTTAGTTTTCGTTAACTATAATAACCTTGCTTGTTGCCTGTTTTAATTAGAACAATAATAACTGCTAACATTTTCTCCTTCAGCTGCTGGACAACATTAATATAAAACAGCTGAACATCGACTGGTTGAGGTCTCAGATGGGCATTGTGTCCCAGGAGCCCATCCTGTTCGACTGCACCTTGGCTGAAAATATCGCGTATGGAGACAACAGCCGCACTGTAACCATGGAGGAGATAGAGAGCGCTGCTCGGGCGGCAAACATCCACAACTTCATAGACGCCCTGCCACAGGTAACTGCTGCCATGTTTCATTGATGCTGAAAATAAACTACTACTATTAGTCCATTACAACATCTAGGGACCATTTGGATTTGAAATGCCACTCAACTAAAGACCTTTTTTATTTTTCTTCCTCTTGTGGTATCTAGTTTAGAGATATCCATCCTTCATTATCTGTTTCTCCCTCCACCTTTATACAGTTGCAGGTGTTTTGTTTTTGTAATCACGATAACCTGTGATCAGGGATTTTTGAGAGTAACAGTAGAGACTTGAAAAATGTAACTTATCATACCTATTTATTGATGCTTTTTGTGTTAAATTCAATGTTCAATTAGTTAACATTAACAACAGCATTTTGGAAATACTTTCCTTTTTTTAATTCACAAGTTATTTATTGTATTTTAGCAGTATAATGAAATGTAATATCTGTTTAATTATTGCATGTAGTTATTTAAGTAAAATTGTAGCTGACACAAGAAAAACCCAATCTTAAAAATCAATAGAGATTGCTCTTCTCAAATAGGTGTCTCTGTTAATGTATCATACTGGTCCATAATTTTGTGATTAGGATGAGATTAGGAAATGAAGGCGTGTTAGCTTTAATTTTTATTTTTATTTAACCAGGGAATATCCCATTGAGATTAAGAACCTCTTTTTCAAGGGAGCCCTGGCCAAGAGGCAGCAAACACAGAATACAGTTACATATTTACATAACATACAGACCTTAAACACATCATGAGAAACAAGTGCATGTTATGGAATTGGCCTCAATAACTCTTAGTTTGGATTTAAAAGTGCTCAAAGAAACAAATTCAGTTAATTTCCATTCTTTCTGTAGCATATTCCAGCATAAGGTGCAGAGTGAACAAATGCCCTTTTACCCAACTCCGTACGAGCAGAAGGGACAGAAAGTCACGTACCTGGAGAAAAAAATGGGATTGTGGTTATCTGAATTGACTTCGTAATTGCTCAAAGCTGGGGAAAACTTTATTTATAAAAAGGGCCTTCATGGTCCTTATACCACTCAGTATCAAAAGAGTGGTCTATGGTGGATGGGGGGAGGAGGTGGCTGAGACAGACAGGAGCGAGCAGAGAGCCTTTTTGCCAACCAAAGTATTTCCTAACATTGGACCATATTTTCAAAGAATGTGTTACAATGGGATTATTCTTGACATAGTGAAGTGACAGAGGCATTGATGAAAACATAAGAGCTGACAGAGATGTCCGCTGGCATGAGTACTGTTCCATTTGTATCCACACTGGTTTTTCAGCCTCTCCATCATAGTGAGTCCAAAAAGAGAGCGTACGAACATTACATGCCCAGTAATACAATTGGAAATGGGGAAATCCCATTCCACCACCTGCCTTCGGCCGCTGCTAATAAGCTTTTCTAATTCTAGGTCTCTTCCCATTCCAAACAAAATTACAAATTGCTTTGTCTATGGACACAAAAAAGGATTTCCGTAAAAGTATAGGAATTGTTTGAAATAGAAACAGAAATTCTTTACGGCATTAATTCTGCCTGCCAAAGTGATGGGGAGATGGGACCAACTGTCAAAATCCTTAATAGTGTGCTCGAGTAAAGGCCTAAAATTAGCTTTAAACAAATCAACCATGTGTCTAGTAATTACTTGTCTTTTATAGGAAAAATGTTATCAGAGCATTTTCTTAGTTGAAAGTACACTGTAAAAAAAATTCTGTTTAAATTACGGTAAAATACCGGCAGCTGTGGTTGCCAGAACATCACCGTAAAAAATACAGTGAGCGTATGTAAATGTAAATATCAGCAAAAACTGTAATTTATACTGAATAATCCCATTACTTTTAGGATAATTGTGTCATTGTGGTATTTCTCCGTTAACTTTACATGAAAAATTTATATTTTTACAGCAAAACTGTGTGTTTTCTACAGTTTATGGCGGTAGAAGTTTTTTTTTAGAAGTTTTTTTCTATTCTTTGATTGACAGTAATTAAAAGTATCTACTACGGTGATGTACAATGTTTAATTTTACGACCTATTTCTGATGCAAATTGACAGTGTTTTACTGTTATTTTTACAAACTTTTTTATACAGTGTATCTTCAATGAGAACTGTTCACTGTGTGTTGATTACAGAGTGCTTCTATTATTATTTTGGAAATGTAACAATATCATGTGCCCCCCTCCCCCTTTTGTTTGTATGAGCAGAAGTACGACACTCCGGCAGGTGAAAAGGGAACGCAGCTGTCAGGTGGTCAGAAGCAGCGTATAGCCATAGCACGAGCCATTCTCCGCAACCCCCAAATATTGCTACTCGACGAGGCCACGTCTGCACTCGACACGGAGAGTGAGAAGGTGAGTGTTGGGGGAGGGAGGGCTGTCACCAATAGTCAATTAAATTCTTCCCAGTAGCAGCCTCTGTGGCTAAAAAATGAAGCCAACCTGGAAGTGAACAAAGCTACAGTTCCTAAAATGGTCACTTGAGGCTGGCTCTAAAAGTGAATTAATCTCTATACACCGACATGTTAAAAAAAAACTAATTTACAGCAAAAACATGTTGGGGAGCATTTAGTTTTTAGGACAATATCTTGACAACATATCAACACTGTTATATTGTTGACTAGCACCCTTTGCTTTGCCATTATTATTATTTTTCACCATGAGAAACAACCTGATGTTTGTCCTCATATTTTGTACAAATGAGCTTGTCACTGCTCAGTCTGACAGCCGTAAAGAGAGGAGGATGTGGGAGCATAACACGTGCATTTGCTATTATTACACTACTTGTGGTCAAAAACTATCAAGCAACTGCAGCAACACAAGACATTACAAGCAAGCTAATATTAACGTTACTTACTAGTCCAACAGCAAGAAGTTGAACTCCGCATCTGTCTGCAGCCTTTTATTTCAGGGAGCTCTTAAAAAGCCAGTGCGAGATTGTCCGGCGGCCTCTTGCTCGGTCACTCTCTCCTATTATCTTGTTAATTTGCTCCATTTACGTCCTTGTCAATCTTTTCGGCTCTGCCATGATGTACGTAGGGGCCGATGAAACCTGCTTCTGTTTGCCCGGCTCCAGTTCAGGCACGACACTGACACCATATCGGTGCTTCCCTAAAAAGTGCACTCAATGCTCACTGGAAATTAAATGAAATTGTATCAGAATTATGATCCGAGTTGTATCAAAGCAGACCTGTGGTGTCTTGTATCGCACTTTAAATACAAATGTGCTTTCCTAAGCTGTAACAAGTAAATACGAAACAGGAAAAACAAGTGTAAACAGGTAGACATGTACCAGTCAATAGAGAAAGATGGGTTAAGTTCCACACTTCTCCAGATGTTTTATATGACTTAGGCCCTGTTTACACGAGGACGCTCGCGGGTAAAAACGACAAAATATTTTATCGGAAGTGCCTTTCGTTTAGACGGTGACGGCGTTTTTGGGGCTTAAAAACGCAAAAATCTGAAACCACCTTCCAAAGTGGAAAAGTTAAATCCTCTCCTCCGTAGCGTGTCGTCTACACTGACAAGACACAAAACTCTGATCTGATCTGCTCACGTCACGTATGTGTTTACGTCACATACATGCTCCAGTACAGGAAATAAACAAACGTGGGATTATTTCCATGGTGGGACCTTCAAGCTGCTCTGGCAGCTCTAATAAACTTACAGGAGTCTTTCCACCAAATGTCCAGGATCTGTACAGATAGTATTAGTGAACAGAGAAGGATCTGGAATTACCTCCATCACATTCTGGATGCAGCAATTGGTCGGAGGCGAGCCAGACGGCTGTGAACGAGACCTGGGAGATCTAGTGATGGTGGAGAACTTTGTGGAAGGAGTAGCTGATGAAAATGTGTGGCGTGAAAACTTCTGCATGCCCAAAGATGCTCTTATGGCTTTAAGTGATGCCGCCTGGCTGCATACAATTGAATTTCACACACTTTTGCGTCACCGTATGCAGCAGATTTCCTCCCGAAAACGCTCGTCTAAACGAGGAATAAAAAGTGAAGACGCGACGCCACTTTTGCGTCTTCTGTTCAGACCGTCCTCATGTGAACGTAGCCAGAAATAAGATCTGAGTTGTATCAAAGAAGACCTGTGGTGTCTTGTATCACACTTTAAATACAAATGTGCTTTCCTACGCTGTAAATACGAAACAGGAAAAACAAGTGTAAACAGGTAGACATGTACAAGTCAATAGAGAAAGATGGGTTAAGTTCCACACTTCTCCAGATGTTTTACTGTATATGACTTAATGTTGTCATTCTGCTGTCTCCAGGTGGTGCAGGAGGCGTTGGATGTGGCCAGTAAGGGCAGGACGTGTATCATCGTGGCCCATCGCCTGTCCACCATCCAAAACGCAGACCGCATCGCCGTCTTTAAGGGAGGAGTGGTGGTGGAACAGGGGACACATCAACAGCTGCTGGCCAAGAAAGGAGTCTACCACATGCTGGTCACCACACAGATGGGCCACAAGAAGGAATAAGAGGACAGGGAGAGGACATGAGGAGCACTACACTACACTACACTCCTCCTCGGCCCAGACTCAGTGGAACACTCGGCTCTGAATGTGTCTGGGTTTGTTTGAAGTCTGGAACTTTTGTACTACTGCTCATCAGTCTTCACTTTCATGGCCATTTAAAAAAAAAAAGAAGACATTTTGACATGGGACTGGAGAAGCACAGGTGTAAATAATAAAATTAATGACTCATGGGTTAAAACATGCTCTCACTGTCACAGCTTACTGAGACATTTGAATGTTATAAGTAATAACTGTATTTTCCTATGATCACAAGTCAAAATATCTGCTTTGAAAATGGCCCGTTGTATTATACAGTGTCCCCTCATGTTTTCTCTTCTTCTTTTTCTTTGTTTCTTGCAAGTCTGTGTTTTCAAGCTTTTTAAACTGGGACTCTTTACCTTTCTCCTTGTTCAGTTGTGCGCTAAATATTTATGAAAAATGAACAAGATTAAAGCTAACACACTGGATTTTATGTAGTTTAATGCATTAAGTATTCGTCTGACACTTGGTTCATCATCACGGATAAGAATAGTATTAGGGCAAATTCTTTGATTTCCACTTTTCTGATGTGATGTATGGTGTATCTTATTTTACAGTCTGAGTTAATAATGGAGCAGAAGTGCCAAAACAGAAAATATTGTATGCACAGAAGTATGCAGATTTTATTTTATTTTTTATTAATGTTAAATGGTTGCAATCACTATCAATCATCTTTTGTTTCTATAAATGCAATGTTTTCTATAAAATAAAAGCCTATATGTAACAATTACATTTTATATTCAGTTATTGAACCATCACCTACTTACTGAACAGTCAAACATGTAAATCTCACATTTTTATTTGTCAGAAAGATTTTGCGACATTTCCAAATCACATTTAATTTTTGGAATGATAAAAATGTATTTAAAATGTCAAGCTATTTTTTATTATGATTTGAAAGGAAGTACAATCTTATTCACATTTTGCCATTCAAAAAGCGTTCTCCTTGTGTGTGTGTGTGTGTGTGTGTGTGTGTGTGTGTGATCACAGTTTTTAAGGCTTCTTTATTCTTACAGCAGTTGTTCTAAAGTAAAGTTAGAGACATTCAGCCATCTTTAACTTGACAGACAGAGGAAACAAATAACGGAAAGCTGCATAGTTTGTAAGTCCTGAAAGGTGCAGTTAAGTGAGGTTTTGGCTATATATAAAAAAAAAAACAAGGCAACAATCTGCAAACCAACTGATGAACTGAAGTATTACAAAATAATGTGAGGCACCTCTACACTGGAAGACAACCCTTAGTTTTTGTACAATTTCAAGTCAAACTGAGTTTAAAGTGTACATTTTTACATGTTTAAGTCCTGAGACCTCAACACTTCCCACATTCAAATAAACTAAAGTACAGAGTCACAGAGTAATGTCAACAGCTAATCCAAACCTGCATGGCTGTTAGATCTGAAGCATGTTAGGAACTGTGTTTAATGCCCATCTAATATGACTTTCAAAACTTGTTTAGTATTTTGATCTTATAAGCCAAAAGATAAAACAAACAATAAGAAGATGTTTACAGATGCTTCAAAAATGCTTTTCAATTCCAGTCCAACATTAGTAGAATTCTGTTGTTGCATATTGCTCTAGATTTTCACCAAAATTAGCCTTTAAACAAGGTAAATCAATGTGATTTAATGTAAATGAAAGTGATTTATTCTGGGTTTAATTGGAATGCATATTGCAGTATTATGACAGAAGAATCTAAGGCCAACAGTGGAAACAGCCAGCAGTATTAACCCACAGACGGACAAAGATAAAAAAGGTATTGAGCCTTTTAGCATTAGCTTAGCTTAAATGTGGAATAATACTGTCTGGATTTAAAATTAAACATTCTTAAAACTATTTACACAACAATCATAACAATCAAAATCAGGAAACACATACTCAGAAAAGAACAATTTACAACAACAATTTTAGAGAATCATATTTATCTACAACAAGCAAAGTTTATCTATTTTTAATGCCTGTGGCTTCCACCTATGAGTGCCGATTCTGTATGTTTGCATTGATCTGTGCTCACAACAATCAGGACTATCTATGAACAGCTATCAGCCGTTTGGAAACCCTGTGTGCATTCATATGTCGCTGTGAGTACTTATAGCTGCGATGTGGTGGCCAGGTGGAGCATCTCATGCAAGGAGCTAGAGAAGCTGTTGAATAGTGACGCAGCGTCTGTCTCATGGCAAGACTTCCACTCTGAGACAGAGACCACAATCCTGCAGGGGAAAAGACACAGTGGATATGATAGCAGTAAATCGTATGATTTGGGGCGTTTCTAGCTTTGATTGACAGGTCACTGACAAGGCGAGCCGTCACCAGGAGAGAAGCAGAGCAATGCGTATCCATGGAAACGTGTCAATAAAGTTATATATAATGTTATATAGATAGAAAAGAGGATGTTTACCGATTTGGTCTCATAACTTTGACCCTTTCACTGTATTTTCACTTAATGACAGTTTATTTGAACGTTTTGTTCAGTAAAAATGTCTTGTTCAGTGTTTGGTTGGACTAACAGACACTCCAAGGAGTCGCTGCTCAGTTTTCTGAGGTAAGAAAGATACATTTTGTTTTTGTTTTTTGCCAAAACTAACATCCCAGTTAATGCTCCAATTAATGCTAACATGAATTAGCAGCAGCTTCTCTCAGTCAGGTTGAGGTGTAGAGAGGCTGTAGTCAGTGATCAGATCCCTCTCCTCCTCCACAGTCCAAATATGGTCTGCTTCCTGTATCGGAAACAAGATGGCGACGCAAGATGGCGACGAGTATAACGCGGAACTCGAGTCTTCCAACGGGCCACAAACCAACGGGTGACGTCACGGTGACTACGTCCATTATTTATATACAGTCTATGGTAAAAATGCAGGGAGGTAATGACAATGTTGCCAAGGGTTAAGTCAACACTTATTATGGAAGCATTATTATGTCTCGTCTGCCCACCTGTCATCTCTGATGCGGTAGAAGAAGCCGTACCCATGGTGCACCATGGGAGCCACGGCCCCAATAACGGTCGTGTATCCCACCAGACTGGACGACAGCACAAAGTTACCGCCACCACCACTGCAAACACAAACACATCGCAGTTAAAGGCAGATAGATAGACCTCCCAACTGTTTTCAACATAATACAATGTCCTCAGTCTGTAGTTCAATTCATCAAACAGACCATTTATCAGAATATCATCTCTTAAAAGTTTATCACTCTACATAAAAGCCTGGCCAATAAGGGGACTCTGAGCCCGACACCGATATCAACATTTGTGAGACAAATTTTTAACATTTGAACGTCTTCAACATCAAAGTGTAGAGTAATGGTAAAATATAAGATGACAGTAAGATTTGAAATATACACTACTGGTCAAAAGTTTTATAACACACCAACTTTTCCAGAATTTAATTGAAAATGATGCAGTTTAATGTCTCAGTGTACTCTGAAATTAATGCACATTTGCAACATTTAAAATTCTTTATTGAGCATGATAGTGTTTTGAAAGTAAAAAAAAGATTCAAAATCACATTTTATGTTGAACTAAAGGACTAAAAAAAAAGACACAAAATGACAAAAAAAAAAGACACAAAATGACAAAAAAAGATGACAAAAGTCACAAAATGACTAACAAAGACATGAAAAGAATTCAAAAATGGACAAAATAGCCCAAGACTCCATAGAGTTAAGTTGTTAACCCATTTCTTGTTCCCTGAAAAAGGCCTACTTGTATAATTCTGAAATGTACATTATTTTTCAGTTTTGGTTAAGCTTACCTTTTTTTATTTACCTCTGGCAGTTCACCACTTACCTTCGTTCCCTTTCAAGCTGTTCATTTGACTTGAACTGCTTGAATCTCAATAAAAAACTGGAAAAATTGGGGTGTTCTAAAACTTTTGACCGGTAGTGTACAATTTACTGAAAATTAAAACAAGACAAATATAAAGAACTCAAATATTTAAAAGTTGAATTAATGAAGAAGCTTAACAAAAGTTAATAACAAAATTACTGTCTATAGAAAATGTGTTGCAGATTATTTCTGCATCCCACAAACATTTTGATGAGTCGTAGTTGTACAAGGTCAATGTTATTATTATTATTCTATTTAGCTGAGCCAGTTGTGCATGCTTGCTCAATGGAATGGCTCAATAAGACATTGTTAATGTATTCAGGCATTGGCAGGGCATTGTGAAAAGAGGGGGCATTTAAATGAAAAGTAGTTTTACAAAACATTATGCAATTGTACTATTAGATTAAATGTACATCTGCACAACAATATAACCACTATAGATACTCTGTTTTACAAAACATAAATAAGCTTTACAGGTAGTACCTCCTTGCATAGAGGGGATCCATGAAGAGTTCTGGAGTGGGACGTCCCTCCTCTTTAGCGATAAGATACAGCCCAAGAAGATGCCTGTCAAAACCTGGTAAAAGCGTCACAAAATGTCATGGATCAATATCAGACACAAATGTCAGCGCTCCAATCATTAACATCTAGCATTACACAAAGCTGTGAAAAAACAGACAAAGTTTCCCTTTAATGTAAAAAGGAGAGCAGCTTAGAAAGGGTGGTCTAACTATTGAACAGTGATGTGTTAGCCTGGGTATACCCAGACTGCCTGGCGCGCTCCAATTTCATTTCGAACCTCCATCCAGTCTGTCAACCAGAGAGGTTTCTTAGCCCTGTTTTAGGGATCCAATCACAGAACGGGGAGGGACGGCAAGACGATGACGCGTACTACTCGGTACTTGGAAGCTTGTAGTTTTCTTACAGATCCAACATGGCTGCTGCAGACGCGAAACTCTCTTTAGCTGTAGATGGTGTTTTAAATAGTTTAGAGCGAAAGTTGAAAGGCGAAAGGTCTCTCGGCGGCTCCGCTGTCCCCCGGCTGGTAGCGAGATCGCCGGCATTACGGTAGCGGGGCTATTAGCTATTAGCCCCGCTACGAGCCGGGGGACAGCGGAGCCGCCGAGAGGCCCGCAGCAGCTTGTTTATTGCCCATAAAATCAGTGGATGTGTGTGGCTGAATGACATGAGGGGGAATAAAGCGTGAAAATAAATAATCTTGCAGAAAGCGAGAACTGGAGAAGCAACACTCTCTCACAGACACACACACAACAAACATCCATCTCTGTTGCTCTACTACGTCATCTGGTATAACTGATCTGATTGGCTAAGAGCTACCTACAGACGCTTTGATAGACATTCTAAGCGCCCAATAAACGGTTCTGGAGGATCGTAAACCACACCTCCTCTACGGAGAAATGAACGGCTGGATTCCAAACTAATCTCATTTGTGATTAGTCTGGTGTTAGCCAGGCTAGAAGAAGAGAAGAAGAAGAAGATTGCTTTATTAATCCCACAATGGGGAAATTCAACCTCTGCATTTAACCCATCCTTTTTTTTTTTACACACAAGTGAACACACCATGCAAGGAGCAGTGGGCAGCACATTACTGCGCCCGGGGAGCTGTGGAGGGGGGGGTTAGGTGCCTTGCTCAAGGGCACTTCAGTCCTAGACCTGTCAGTACCGGGATTCAAACCAGCGACTCTCCAGTTACAAGCCCGATTCCTAACCTCTAGGCCACGGACTGCCCCAAGTGATGTGTAGGAATATTAAACAAATACATGTGTGTAAAGTGAACTAACCTTTTCCCTCCTGGGCTTCAAACATCAGCTTGTTGTGTTTATTGAAGGCCAGCAGCATGGCTTTCCTCTTGGCCTCAACCTGACAAAAAAATGTTTGTATGTCATGTCAAATAAGCAAAGTGTGCTCTCATCTCCTTCTTCTGTTTGATTTTGAAGAACAGTGCAGGGTTCAGCCATGTGCATACTCACATCACACGTGGGGTCCGTCATGGTTTTACACCAGTTCAAAGCCTCCTGGGTGCAAGGTCTCATCGTCTCCGTCCTGCCGTGGTAGAACTTGCGAGTCATTGCGGTCTCATAACAACTTCCTGGCCTGTGAGGGGTAGAAAGAGACATATAGGGCCATTCACTTCATGGGCATGGTAAAAGTAAAGACTTTAGTAAAAGCATGTTCCTATTTTTAACCAGTTCATACTTTTTGTGCAGTTTATAGTAGGCCAGCTGCATTGCTAATTGAACAAAGGTGTCTGGATGCAATTTCTTCTGTTTGATGGCTACTTTTCCAAACGCTGTGAAGGCGTAACACACAATCTGCAGGTCCTGTGTCTGTAAAACCAGAGACAGAGTGGACACACACACGGCTGTAACTATGGATAAGTTATTTTCAGCAGGATTTTTTACAATAGTTTGGTGTTTCATACTGACTCACCGACTCAAAGTACTTCTGTTTGGCTAGACTAATGTCTCTCTGGACCTTTTCATCCACAGTAAACACCAGCTCCTCAGGACGGGGTATGGGTCTGACTGCTTCTGAGCCCTAAAAAGCATAGACATTAATGTGTAGAAAGTGGGCTGACACATTTAAATTAAACTAACAACAACATTTGAATTTAGACTCAAGTATTAGTCAATGTTTACCTTCCATTTGCCTCCTGTAACTTTGATTTGTTGGTCCAGATACCAAATCAGAGACACCATTACCATGGCATCATATGGTGCATGCTGCAAAACAATTAGAATGGAGATTTTAATCTGTTATTTCTAACCGGTCAAGAGTTATGTTTTGATTTGTTTTCACGGGAACTATCCAGCATGAGCAGCATGAAAATGCTGGATTCTATTACCATGTCATATAGTGTCTCTCAAAACTCTTCTGGCATGAGAAACATAAAAAACTCACATCACAAGTGGATCCAAAGGTGCCATCAGCAAAGGAAAGTGAATTGTACGATTTGTCACCCCAGCGGATGGTGGGGTTGCCTGTCAGGGCCTGCATGGTCAACTGTGTTCAGAATTTTAAAGACACAAAATCAGACACACAACTCTTTTTTAAAAACAGAAGAAATAATTCAACCTTGTCCAGAGCATACGTTTGTGTAGTTCTCTGGAGTTGCGTAGGTTTTTGTTTCATCCAGAGATACGACGAACAAGCTGCTCTGAATGGTCTCCAGGATGGTGTTATTGTGGGGATCAATATTTATTAGATGCTCTCTGGCCTGCAGAGAGAGCAAACAGATAAATGCTGACAGTTCTGATCTTCAAGTATACACTACCGGTCAGAAGTTTTAGAACACCCCAATTTTTCCAGTTTTTTATTGAAATTCGAGCAGTTCAAGTCCAATGAACAGCTTGAAAGGGTACAAAGGTAAGTGGTGAACTGCCAGAGGTAAATAAAAAAAGGTAAGCTTAACCAAAACTGAAAAATAATGTACATTTCAGAATTATACAAGTAGGCCTTTTTTCAGGGAACAAGAAATGGGTTAACAACTTAACTCTATGGAGTCTTGGGCTATTTTGTCCATTTTTTAATTGTTTTCATGTCTCTGAAAGTCATTTTGTGTCTTTTTTTGGTCCTTTAGTGCAACATAAAATGTGATTTTGAATCTTTTTTTTAACTTTCAAAACACTATCATGCTCAATAAAGAATTTTAAATGTTGCAAATGTGCATTAATTTCAGAGTACACTGAGACATTAAACTGGATAATTTTCAATTAAATTCTGGAAAAGTTGGTGTGTTCTAAAACTTTTGACCAGTAGTGTACTTCTGTAACTTGAGAACTTTGCAAATGTGATCCATAATCTGTTTTGGATCTTATTCACCAAGATGAACACCAAAGTGAGCCACCAACCAGCGCCCAGCGAGTCCTCTCCTCTGAGGTGAGAGCAGCCACTCCGTCTCCCTCTGGCTTTCCGTCACAGCACTCTTTCACATAGATCAGCTGCCTGTAACACACATAACAAAAATAAAACAAAGGTGCCTTACATTAATGATTATACGGCCCTTGTCTGCTCCACATCTTTGAGCTAACTAGTGGAATGCAATTACTTCTAACTCAGTGTTAAGATGCATGACCTCTCAAGAAGTTCATTGTGTTCTTGTGTGTAATCACTACCTGAGTATTTCTGGAGCAGTGAGGATTTGTCCATCACAAATGGCATCAAATGTGAAGATCCGTCCACGACACATCACTACCACATGGGAGGGGCACGGACCTTCACTTTCTGTGAAACGGCACAATATGCGCATACACAATTGTGATATGTAATCTGAGAACGTGTGTGTAGGTGTGTCTGAAGGTTATAGATAAGAGCAGAGTTCAATCTACCGGTCTTGAAGTAGTAACGAATGGTGTCCTTCTTCACTCCAGGTACTCTGCAGGTGCAGAACAGCATTCTGAACTGGTCCATATCTAATGGTACTTTACCAGCTTTCTGAGGATGCAGCCTCTCTCTAAAACATGCAAGCGGATAAATTACATCTCTTGCTTTATGTCAAAGGGGACAGACAATCATGCTCAACGCACCACAAAAACACAGCTTGTAAAAATGTGTGAACATGTCTTACGTGCGGATCAGGTCCCAGTACTGTAGAGTATGCCAGAGGTTGATACTGGTCCTCTGCAGTTGAGTTCCCTCTTCAGGAGGCCAGCAGTGCTCCAGGTACGGCGCGGGCCCTCCAAAGTTCACATTCAGCTGAGAGGGGATGCGGACTTCCAGATATGCAACGTCTAACCACCATTCTTCCAGCTGAGGATTAAAAAAGCAGCAAAATAAAACATTTATGACTGATAAGGACCACTGTAAAAACCAAAGACAAAACATTCACAGCTCAATTACACACCCAGTTCTTCTTTTCCCTGCCTCTCTGCAGCAGTTTCTGGTGCAGCTCTTTTCCAACACCTGCTTGAAATCTTCTCACAATGTCTGCTGTAGCCTTTAACTCTTCCTCAGATGCAAATGGGCAAACTGATGGAAAACATGGCAATGCAAATATAGTCAAGGAACAGCACCAGCTACTAGTCATTGTGAACAACATGCATCTTTTGTTGAACAAAAATTTAATTTATCTTTCACAATGCATAAAATGTTTTCATATGCACTTGATATGAAACACACAATCATATATGCATACATACTTACATAAGCTGTGATAAAATTCAGAGTTAAAGTTAAGATCTCACCGCATATTTTTAATTCCAGTATTGATGGTATTTTCTAATTAAAACATTAAAGCACCCATTCATTTTCCAAACCTTTCCAGACCTCCTAAGTAAATTACTTATAATAATACTTCGTAGACTTTGAACACACCGTTAAATATTTACATTAAGACAAACAGCAGTTGCAGCAGTGAGCAGTAAAGACCATGTTGAATTTTCTTCAATATTTACGGTATTTGTTTGAGTTAATACTTTAAATTGCATCCTACCTGCATCCAGGTACTTTGAAAGGCTCGACTCTAGTGATGGGACAGGCAGGGATGGCAGGCTGCTTTGGTACTCAAAGGTCCGCTCCGGCAGAGACTCTGACAAATTAGCCATTTCTTCTCCCTGGAAGGAATTCAGACTGCATCCACAAAAAAAGATTATCTATTGACTGAAAAATACTTAACAATAACCCAGATTTTTTTGAAGAGATTATTGGATTCAAATCAGCAGGCTATACATTTACTCTCTGAACTCCGATCCAGCACAGTATAACAAAGAAGGAGCCAAGATAAATTATGCTCTTCATGCCAAATTCCTACCCAACCTTGTTATTCAAGTAATAAATACTAACAGGCTCAACAGGAGAAATTATTTCCTTGTTTCTCTTGAAGCATTTTACTTTCATATGGCTTGAAAAACAGTGCATATTTATTGCTGGGTATCATATTATATAAAATATCCCAATGCATCTCAGTGCATGAATCCCCATAGGTTTAGACCAACTGTTTGCGCAGTACTACCTTTATATATATATATATATATATATATATATATATGTTTACAAAGGCTGGCTCCGCCCCCATGAGCAGGTTGCCAGGTTGTGTTGCTATCTGTTATCAAAGATATGTTGCTTTATAAGTCATTTTTAAGACCACAACACTGGGTGAAAGTTGTAAATCAAACTTTGTTTTTATGATCCTGATTTACATAAATGCCTGCAGGAAGCCGGGAGTTTCAGAGTTTTTACTCGTTTATTGTGAACTTAAACGGACCAAACGGTTAGCTAGCTAACGTTAGTACGGTACTGAGCTACCCCCTCGGCGGTCATTGGTTAAGTTAACGCTAGATCAACAACATTTATTGACATGTAATTGGGGTAAACTAGATTTAAAAACAACGTCCCTAGCTTTCAAAAGCAGTGCGTCTGTTAGCTCACCTTCTTCAGGATACGTTGGCTTTAGCTTTCTGTATCCACGCAGGGGCGATATCTTTATATAGCAGGCGGATTCCGCTGTGTCGTTGTCCGCAGAGAGCAGCTCCAGCCCCGGTTACCTTTGCCCTACTGAACCGCTGTCCCGGTGCCAGCCCGGAAGGTCGTACTGCGCATGTGCGGTGTGATAGCCCTTGACCTACATTTAATCAGTGAAGTTTTATTGAGGTACGTTGAGTTCCTCGGCTAGAAAGAGGTGAGAGGTGATTTCTAGGCTGTGGAAACAACCCAGTCATCAGAAGAGAAACAAGGAAAAAGATCGCAATATGCACATATTTAAAATTATAATGGAAATCATTAAATGGAAATGGAAATCATTAAAGTAGACAAACTAATCCATGGCTCAATGAACAATACACCACACAGCCCAAATTATTGTGAAAATTGTGCAATTAGATTGTAATAACATTGTCTTTTGATGCTTTTTGTTGTTGTTGAAACTCTTTAAGTACATTTTGATGCTGATACTTTTGTACTTTTACTTAAGTAAGTTTTGAATGCAGGAATTGTACTTGTAGTGGAGTAATTCTGCAGTACTTTACTTAAGTAAGGGATCTGAATACATGCAATACTTAACTGCAACTCCACAACCTGCATCCTCTAAATTGACAATGCCCATGAATCAACACCTCACTTAAAGTATCAAAAGTAAAAGAACTCATAATGCAGAATGGCCCCACTCAGATTGTTTTATGTATTCCACATATATTATTGCATTCTTATTTTAGATGCATTTATGTAAGCAGCATTTTATTGTTGTCTGGGTAGGATAGGATAGATATTCTGAGAGGTCGGCAGCCTGTTACAGCGGCTCCTTCAAACTTTTTTCCCCCCTACTTCTTATTTGTTGACTATTTTTTATACTATTTATTTATTTTTATCTTTATTCTATTCCATTTCATTATTCTATATTTATTACCTTATCTGTTTTACTCTGTACTTGTGCTGCTGCAACACCTGAATTTCCCCCATGGGGGGGTCAATAAAGGAATATCTTATCTTAAACTACCTAATATTCTTTTATGTGTTTGAATTTATTAGCATGTGTAATCATTTTAAATGTATCATTTATTTTATGTTAAACCTGGACCTCAGCTAAATGTAGTGAACACACATTACATTACATCACTGTTGAATTGGATTACTGACAGGTGTTTCTATTATTTTGACCACCCTGTTTATATCAATGAGGATAAGCTAATATTAACAACAAAAACAAAACAAAAACAGTGCACAGAGAGCTTTTATTTTTCACATTTGACAGCATTTAGTTTATGTCCTGTTTAGCTAAGGAATCAAGCTACATATCAAAGTGCATGTAATTACAGTACATCGTTGTGCACATTGCAGGGACTTCACTACATAAATCAGATAAAATAGCAATTAGCAAATTTAATCACCTAAAAAAATTCATAAAAGTTGTTCAATTAATGATCAATGTAAAAAAAACATGAGAAAACATGAAAAGTAATCACAATAAATTTGAAAAGTCACTTTATCCTGCATTAATATGGCCTCTGAAAGCAGAAGGCTACTTGTTATAGGGACAGCAGCATCGTTTCCATTACTCCGTTAGTAAACTGTTGTTGTTTTTTGCATTAATTCTTCCTCTTCAGTTCAGCCTTGCTCCGAGCCTTACATGCCGTATTTGCTGATGATTTCCTTTGCAAGTGTAATGTAGGCTGCCATGGCATCGTCCTTGGACATTGCTGCACAAGTGTGAAAATACAAAATATTTAGTTTAAACGTACAATATGATGTTGTTTTTTTAACCCACATTTACACCTCCAAGCGTTTTTAACTTGTACCTTTTCTGGATTCCCAGGCGTCCCACTTGGCTTTTCCTTTAAAGTCCAACATTCCTGGTCTTTCTACAGCACACAGAGAAGAGAAAATGTTTAACATTCAGGAAACATTATGCATATGAACATATGAACATATTAACATATGAATGATCGTGTTTCTGTTTCTGCAGAAACTCATACCAGTGTTGATCTCTCCAACAGTCGCCTGCTTATAAAGGCCGTACAGGTCCAGCAGCTCCTGGTCTGTAGGCCTCGTCTTCACCTTCTTCACGTCCTCCGCCAGCTTCTCAAATTCTTCCTGCAGATAATAAATGGTCAGATAAGGAGCCACTCTTTGTATTTCCAACAAATTATTTAAAACTCAACTTTTTTTCATGAAGGAAGAAGAAAATATTTGATTTATATATTGATGTAAATCAATCAAATGCAGGATATTTGACCCCATGAGACACTTTAAATGACTTCATTATACTTTGCACAATGACAAAGAGAGGCAAACAGAAATTGAATACACAAATAAATATGTTTTCGGGAAATAAATTGGGGAGAACATGTAAAGGGGAAATTATACATAAATACAAAAATAAACAAAGATGTTAAAAGTAATGGATTAAAAAAGAAATGTAAAATAAATGAATAAAAACTACAATATAATATACCTAGTCATTTAAAAATAATAAAGAATTAATATGGAATTTCACAATCAGGTAAATAAAGTAGCAAATTAACAAAGCATATTTCACATTTTAATATTTTATTAATGCCTACAATCATTATATTACTACTAGTACTATATTAACAGTAGTACACTCATTGGCATATCAATTATTTTATCAAGTCACTTATTAATTTTTGTTTTTCCAATATAATACAATACAATACATTCATGGAAAAGTAACCACCAGAACAACAAAAATAATAATCATAATAGCATAACAGACAAGCATAATGAAAACATACAAAAAGGAGAAACAAAAGGAAAAAACTTTTATTTATATTTTAATTTGGCACCTTCCGTCCTCTATATAATGTTTGCACACGGTAAACAGCAATAAAAAGTTACTCTGTCCAGTCTGACAGATTAATCATTTTGAGGTATTGGGTGCAGCAGGGGTAAAAATAACCACAAACTATGAGAATGCGCATATTAATTAGTTACAAACAACAGTGAATAAGAAATCTTTGAACAGTATTCCAGTCATGGTGCAGCGCCCGGGAGAGCTATTGTTGCATCAAAAGGAGGCAAACAATGGGCTTTTATTCAAGACTCTAGTGCTTTTGTGCCGACTTGAATGATCTACTTTACAAAGGATCTAGGGCATTTCAGAGCAGATCATTATACACCATTGCCTAAAACTCTCAGTGGAACAATTTAATGTTTCTCAAGAAAGTTTAATGCTATAAAGATTAACCAGTGAAAGACAAAGTACTGAGCCGAAACGGGCATTACAGTAACCAGTGAAAGTACCATGTTCTTAATCAATAAGAACCAAATCTTGTGATATTCCTAATAATAATAATAATATTTTCCTGCTTGTCTCCTTTTTATGCAACCTGCTGACTGGAAGTACTGTAGTTGCAGCATCAGAAGCAACACAAAGCCGGTAGATGAATATATTTAGCTCATTTTCCCCTTTAGCCTACTCATTCACACAGTCAAAGATGGATGACACCACTCAGTAGATGGTGTGAACCTGAACACACTCTGCCGCTGCAGACCGTTATTCATTTTACAGCCACTATGCATTTTATAGTCTCGCTGCGACATAGATGAAGACAAAAAGGAGTGGATATTTTACCTGTGAAGACATTTTTGTAGAGATTTGGACACGGAGCTCAGATGAATTTTATTTCTAGTGTCGGCTGGACGTCTCCCTCTGCGCAGCTGTGAATACAACAGCTGACCAATGCAATAATATAAGAGCCAAGCAGAGAGCTGCAGAGGAGGGAGCAGAGGGCTGCAGGGGCGCTGATTGGCTGTATGTCTCACACACACACACACACACACACACACACACACACTGCAATGGCTGGTCACTGTGAGCAAATTAACATTTATTAGCATTAACAAATTTATTAGACCACCTGAGAAAATAAATATTTCTAAATATTTTAGAAAACTTTCAAAAGCTTGTTTAAATTCTTCCTGCAGATTACAAATGGTCAGAGAAGGAGCCACTGTTTGTATTTCCAACAAATTATCTAAAACTCAACTTTTTTTCATGAAGGAAGAAGAAAATATTTGATTTATAGATTGATGTATATCAATCAAATGCCGAATATTTGACCCCATGAGACACTTTAAATGACTTCATTATACTTTGCACAATGACGAAGAGAGGCAAACAGAAATTTAATACACAAATAAATAAGTTTGGGGAAATAGCACACGCACACACACACACACACACACACACACACCCTGCAGAGGCTGGTCACTGTGAGCAAATTAACATTTATTAGCATTAACAAATTTATTAGACCACCTGAGAAAATAAATATTTCTAAATATTTTAGAAAACTTTCAAAAGCTTGTTTAAAACTAAAATGTAATTGTTATTTGGCAAATAACAAACTTGATTCCCTTTTTATACCCACATTTGCTCAAATGCGGTTCACTGGGCTTCTCTGAGCAGTCAGAAATTAATCAAGCTGAACATTCAACCACTAAAACTCATTATTCTGCTCAGGAATGCAAATAAATAACTGGATACAATAATAATTATATTTTATTATTATTATATTATTATTATTATTATTATTATTATTATTATATTTTGTAAATTCCCTGGCAAGGTTATAATAGTTTTGGATTTTTCATTAGTTTTGGTTTTAATTTTTGTTTTCAAATTCAGTTAGTTTTAATTAGTTTTTAGACTGAGTTTGCTAGTTTTAGTTTAGTTTTTATTAGTTTTAGTTTTTTGTAATGGGGTATTTGTTGGGTGGGAGATTAAAAGAGGTCATAGTAAATTTAGCCTTTATTTCCTTTGCCTTATCCATCTTCATTATGTATGAAAAAAGTTGACAAAGACAAAAACGAAGGACATTTTCACTATCATTTTAGTTTGTTTTGTAACCACAAAATACAGTTTCAGTTAATTATCATTATCATGTAACCTTTAACCCTTAAAACAAAGTCTGAAATCTCAAAAAAGCCTTTAAAGAAGTGAGGACCAGCCGAAATGTCCTCACTTTGCAAAAATGACCTCACTCTGTTGGTTAAAAATGTTTTCCGGTCCTCACTATGTCGGAAGTACAAGAACCACACACACACACACACACACACACACACACACACACACACACACACACACTACAGTGTTGCTCATGAAGTTGGAATAAAAATATTTTTTACCTCTTTCCCATGAAATCATTGTGTCAATGTGATTTATTCTTGACAGATAGAGTGTATATATTCTCAAAAGTTTATTGATAAATCTCTTCCAAACTGATGACTGATGCATTTAAATAAGAATAGAAACAGAGGATTGTGTCTGAAAACAAAATTATTCCAACTTTATGGGTAGTGTATAACATTTTTTGACAAACAATGTAATTAGTATTTTTACATTCTACATTGTGGTTTTGCTGCCATAGTTTTACCTCTGTGCAGGAATACATGATACAACTTTAGGAGTGCTATATAAAAAGTAAAAGAATAACAAAAAAAAGTTTTTTTTTTAAGTTTTAAAAAATATATATAATATAAAGGTAAATAAAACTGGGCAAATATATATAAGTATAAATAAAAAAGGAATAAATAAATGTTGAAATATAGTCCTAAAGCAAATTAACAGAGCATAAAAGGATTATTATAAGAATTTTCATTACTTTTCATAATTATTTTAATTTCAGCTTTTATCTATGTAATAAAAATAATGAAATAAACAAATTCTATATATATATATATATACATATATATATATATATATGTGTATATATATATATATAGATATATATATATATGCACACACACACACACATACACACACACACACAATACAATACCTATGAACAGAAAAAATAAATAAATAAAAAGCAATACAATAAAACAATAAAACAAATTAATGTTACATGAAATGAAAAGGTTGATCATTTTTATGTTAATATAATATTTGTCATACTTTGTTGTTTGTGCAAATTAAACATATATATTTTTTACATAGCATTTGTTTGAGAAATCGTTTAGAAACACGTTACATGTTTTCGGGGAATCTGTCTTAATTCCCAGTGAGCGCTGGGTGGCGCCGTTGTGTCTTTTTTTCTTTATTTTTTTTCAAATAAAGTTTTTTCAATTCAAACAAAATGGCAGCGCCCTGTGGTCCACCCGTGTTGTTGGGCTGAAGATGTGAGCGGAGCTACAACCAGTTTGTTTCAAACGGAAAAGTGTTTTTGCTTCATTAACCATCAGGTAAAGTTACTAAATGTTACTCGTGTTTGTCAAGTATGTTGTAGACTGTGATGACGTAATGGAACAGGTGACGTAGAAATTCATCAAACACTGAAGTTGTTTTTTCCCTCATAACAATTTCACAATACCGTGAATTTATTTATTTAGTTATTGCTCATTAGGCTGGTATTATTTTTACTCCCTTGAATTTAATCAGTAAAGAGTTGTGATGAAGATTTTTTTTATTTTTAAATAGTTTGGCCTTTTTGTCATCATTTGTATTTATTGCTGCCTCCAATTTTGTATTTTGTATTGTGTGCTATTTTAATAATTTTAGCAGTGATTTTTTAAAAAGTACTTTCAATTACAATTTTGAGATACTTTAATTGTACTTGAGTATTTTTTTAATTTGTGCTTCTTTAAACCACTTAACCTCATCTCAGAGGGAAATATTGAAGCTTTTACTACACTTCTGCTTATTTGGTAAAATAAAATCAACTCAACTTTATTTAACACCTTTAGAACAAATCAAATGGACTTCAAGGTTCTTAAGATGGAAACAGGCAACAGGTAGGATGTTAGAAAATAGTGAATTGTGATCAAATTTAAAAAAATAAATAAATCATAATGGCCATCAGTAAAATGTTGATAAAAAAATAAAATAATTTGGGTTTCTTGAAAGGTGCTATATAAATTTAAGTTATTATTATTATTATTTTTATTATTATTAAAATGCTAATAAAATTGAATAGAATAAAATAAAATAAATCATAATGTCCAACAGTTAAATATTGATTTAAAAAATAATAATAAAGGGAGAAAAATACATAATAAAGACAATATAAATGGTATAAAAATAAAACCACTGAGCTAGAATAGACTACATAAATACTGGACTAAATAGATGTTTTTCAGTTCACACTTTAATATTAATATATATGCAATATATATTTATGATTAATATTTTATTTGAGTTTTCAATAACCATTTTACACACACACACACACACACACACACACACACATGAACAGCAGCGGATAAAAAAAATATAGATAAATAAGCAAAAGGAAGCATACTTCAGGTTGTATGAATACCAAAATAACAATAAAATAAAAGACAAAAACAACAAGAAAAACAAAACAAAATAACAATCATGCTAATTTAGAATGAAGCTCCAAAGGAGTACGTAGCTAGTCACAGCACATGGAGGAACAGTACACATCTATATACACCACATCTAAATATTAATATTTTTAAAATAATTTAAATAAAATAGCTCTTGAAAGTGTTTCTTATTTACTTCAGGGTTTCTCGTCTTTATTTCAGGGGAGCTATGGCTGCTGCAGGAAAGCCAGTTAAAAAGGAAAACAAAAAGTATGTTCCAGTCAAGACTTCCTTCACTTCACCGTTCTCTCCTAAATGGGAGCCACTTCCTCAAGACGACATGCATTTCATCCTGAACACCCTGAAGGACAAGCTGGTCTCCACAGGTCTGGAGAAGAAAGAGGTGAAAGTGTTTCGCCCGTGGAGGAAGAAGAAGAAGGACCAGAAACCTGCTGCCGCGGCAGAAGTCGTCCCTCAGGTGAGCCAGGACGGACAGGTGAAGGACTCGGCCAAAAACGGCTGGACGGATGTGGCGGCGAGGAGGCAGCTGGCCATCGGCATCAACGAGGTCACCAAAGCTCTGGAGAGGAACCAGCTGAGACTGCTGCTCGTGTGCAAGTCCGCCAAGCCCAGACACATGACGGATCACCTGATTGCTCTGAGCGCCACCAGAGCCGTGCCGGCCTGCCAGGTGCCCCGGTTGAGCCAGAGCCTTTCGGAGCCGCTGGGGCTGAAAAGCGTCCTCGCTCTGGGGTTCAGACACTGCTCCTCCAAAGATGACGAGGTGTTCACCGACACTGTGGACGCCATTAAACCCAGAGTGCCTTCACTGGATGTTTCCTGGCTGCACGGGACAGCACAGTGCAGCTCGTTAACCCCTGAAGAACCTGTCGACATGGAAACGGAGGAGGAAGCCTGCCAGAAGAAGGGCCAGAAAAGAAAACTTGAGAGTGAATCTGAGGAGGTCGCAGAGTCGACCTCTTCCTGCACTCTGCAGCCTCTCAAAGTGAAAAAAATAGTTGCTAACCCTGCAAAGAAAAAGAAAAAGGCCAAGTCATAGACAGTCAAAAGAATCAGACTCTCTGCAGATAGAAAAGATAATAAAAGGACCATTCCTATGTTTTTGCATGTTTTAGCCCTCTGGTTTCAAATGTTGTTGCTTTTTGCTTTTGACGACTTTATTAAATGAGGCAGAGTCTCCTCATGGTGGATCAGAGTCATTTCCCCCTCTCAGATTGTATCATTGTAAGGATCTTTACAGGCCTTGAAATGTTGAAAATATCTAGTAATTCACCTCCTGACCTTAAAGTTTAGATCTACTGTTTCTTGGCATATCAGTTTTTTAGTTATTGAATGCATTTTCCCACATATTGGGCTGCCATGTGTTTATTATTTTTGCGAGGAGTTGAATCCTGCTTGAGCGGGTTACAAAATTAATTACAGTGAATGAAACTTTTCAGCTTCAGGTTTCAGCTCCTATGATGCAAAGATATGCAGCTTTAATTTTGAAAATGTATTGAATATCTTTGGGGTTTTGGACTGTTGTGAAGACCTCACTGTGGTTTTATTTCAGAAATTCTTCCATTTAAAAGTTGAAAATGAAAGACAGAGCAGATTAATACATAATGAATATAATTATCTGCTGCAGCATTTATTGGAATGAGCGATCTTTGTAAATAAATTATGCTTCTGTTCTCATACTGAAAGTAAATAAATTGAAACCAGGAGCTGAATGAGCATATGAAAAACTCTTAATATGTATATATGTATGTGGTATGGACCATGACTTAAAATAACTTTGTTAAAGGGGTCGTTTGGATTTATTGAAGTGGGTTAGAGGTCGGTCGATCAATGACAGTTTGGAGTAGCGGCAATGTGTCCAGAGGCAGCAGCAAAACATATTCTAGCCTCCTGAAAACATCAGTTTAAGTGTTAATTACCTAGAGCAGGAGTCAGCAACCTTTACTAACAAAAGCCAAAATATTATAAAAAATGTCAAAATGGAACCACAAATCTTATTTTGGGCCCTACAATGAAGATAAAACAGCCTAACTAAGTCTAAATTAACCCTTTGATGCACAACATGGGTCTTAAGTGACCCGACAGAGTTTTTATGTTTTTTTAATCATCATACATCCTAATTTTATGTTTTCCTTTATTATTTTTTTAATAAAATCCCTTTTTGTGTCACTACTCTTCTAATGCACAACATGGGTCAAAAATGACCCATATCCATTTTTTAGCTCAGTAGCTTGCTAAGCTAAGTACTTAGCTAACTTCTTGGCTAAGTATTTAGCTAAGTAGCGTGCTAAGCTAACGACTTAGCTAACTTCTTGGCTATGTAGTTAGCTTAGCAAGCTACTTAGCCAAGTAGTTAGCTATGTAATGCAAAAACTTTTTTTCTTCATAAAGTATGAGAGGCAAAATGGAAATAATATGTTATCAAAAACAAGATATTTAAAGAATACTTGGAATATTCAATCATAAAACAAGTTGATATCAAAAGATAGAGCACAGAAACACACAGCAGCATTAAATAACATGGAGAATGAATGAGGGTCATTTTTGACCCATGTTGTGCTTTAGAAGAGGTGTCTATATGTTGTGCATCAAAGGGTTAACCTACCATTATTACTAATAGGTCATAATGAGCATTTATTAATATGATTTTGTCAGAATGCAGCGAGGAGCCAATTTCAAATGAGAGGCTGGACACCAATGAAATATCTCAGGAGATTTGGAATCGAAAAGGGAAACACAAAATAAGACTGAAGGTTGGCTAAATGTATTGGTTAAGGTGCTGGGCGGGCCGCAGACTTTCAGAAGCTATGATGCACATTTTAGTTGTTGAAACATGTTTTAATGCTGTATATAAGCTACACATTTTTACAGTTGAAGAATACAAATTGCTTTGGGCCTACACCAATGATGAATTAAAGTATAAGGAAATAGGCGTGTCATTTCGTATCATTTTTTTGTCACGGCCACAAGGTAAGTGGTGAACTGCCAGAGGTAAATAAAAAAAGGTAAGCTTAACCGAAACTGAAAAAGAATGTACATTTCAGAATTATACAAGTAGGCCTTTTTCAGGGAACAAGAAATGGGTTAACAACTTAACTCTATGGAGTCTTGGGCTATTTTGTCCATTTTTTAATTCTTTTCATGTCATGTCATTTTGTGTCTTTTTTTGGTCATTTTGTGTCTTTTTTCAGTCATTTTGTGGCTTTTTTTGTCATTTTGTGTCTTTTTTTGGTCATTTTGTCTTTTTTTAGTCCTTTAGTCCAACATAAAGTGTGATTTTGAATCTTTTTTTTACTTTCAAAACGCTATCATGCTCAATAAAGAATTTTAAATGTTGCAAATGTGCATTAATTTCAGAGTGCACTGAGACATTAAACTGCATCATTTTCAATTAAATTCTGGAAAAGTTGGTGTGTTATAAAACTTTTGACCAGTAGTGTAAGTACCTCATACAAGCCCACTTTAACAAACCCAAACTATCCCTTTAACCCTCCTGTTATGTTGTGGGACAAATTGACCCATTTCAAAGATATAAAAATATTTTCAAGAAATAGTTGAGTATTTTTTCCGTGATTAAATTTCTTCTGCTTGGTTTATTTAGTGTAATCAACATATAAAATGAAAAGGCTCGTCTGTGAAGTGCGAGAATGCAGGTGTTATGAATTTGTTTTATTATATAATAATAAATGTTAAATGTAAAACTTTTTTTAAAAAATAATGTGATGTAAAACTATTGTATTTTATATGTAGGTATTTCCAATGTACATAAAAGTTTTAACATGCCTTTTTTTTTAAATGAAAAACAAGTGAATTATCCTCATTGAACCATGATTTATGAGAGGTAAAGAACACCATTGCACTAAATATTGATTGAAATGGTTAGTAATGGAGTTAATAATGAAATATAAACAATGTTTATTGGGATTTTTTGGTTTCTAACACTTTTGGATAACTAAACATGCCCATGTCAAATTGACCAAGGAACATTTTTGCTGTTCCTGAGAAACGAACATAACAGGAGGGTTCAAATGTGTCAAGTATGATCCTGTAGTGAACTTCCCAGGTCACCAAGACTATGTCTCCTTGGAGACAGAACTATGGTACCCTTGTTGAACAAATACAATTTTAGAGTATTAAAAACTGGCCTAATAACATGTGCAAGGACTATTCTGAGGTGTTGGAAGGAACCCCAAGTTTCCACAACGAGTCTGTGGAAAACACAGATGATGGAGACTGTGGCATGTGAGAAGATGTTGGGGAGATTAAATTGTGAAAATGATATGATAAAAGAAAAATGGGATAGTTTTGGTAGGCAGATTTGTTGATTTGACTGCTCACTTGCCTGTCTTGTTTTTAGTTCATTTATTTTCAGATTTAGTATTTTATTTATTTACTATTATTGTATTATTATTATTTTTATTTTTTTTATGACCTCCATCATGTCAGGTTTGTTTGATGTTCGTTTGTATGTTGTAAAAATGAAAAGATAATAAAAACTTTGAATTATAAAAAAAAAGTATGATCCTGTGAACGGACTTCATTTTAGTGGCATTTTATTGGCCTGAAACAGGCACAACACATGACATTCACAGTGATGTTTTTGTGTTTCTGAATTAAACCTCCACTGTGTGTGAGATGATATATTTTTCATGTTCTTTGTTCTTTAACAAACATTTCAGACCCAAGTCAATTAAAATGCCAAAATACAATTAAATGAAATAAAATGCTTCCTTGGGCTTGGTTAAAAAGAAGTGCATTACTCATGTCCCTTTTTAAAGTGAGTTTATTCAATCAAATATCCATGCTGGTATAGCCGATGTGTGTGTTGAAACAGATTGTTATTTGCATGGGGGTCATGTCTGAATGATGCTGGTACAAGTTCTTCAGCTTTTTCACAGCTTACAATGGATTTGAATAAAAATATTGTTCTTCAGTTAGAGAAAGCTGTATGTTGTTTCAAAAGTACACCCCCCACCCCAAAATCTGAATTAAAATTAAAAAAACAAATCTTTTAAATAAGGCAGGTACTTCGGGTTGAGTTCTCACTAAAGGGTGTGGCTAGTTACATCAACGCTAAAAATCACAGCAGCAAAACTGACATGCTCATTCAAACAGCTGCAGGCAACACATCTGTGACACAACCGACATCCATGAGGCACGCCGTCGACTCAATGACCCAGTCTCAATGTTAAAATAATGCCGGTAACATCCGTCTTTGTAACTCATTTAACCTTACAATGTTTTAAAAAAAAGAAATATTTGAGCCCTGAAGCACTGACCGTCCATTGGTTGTCCTTTTCTCGTCGATATATATAAAGGGATGAGAAGGAAATTACATCACATACAGAAAAAGTAACGACAAAAATGGCAGCAGCCTTTACCTCTTATGTTATGCAGAGCCACATGAACAGAAGCATCCAACACAAAGTAACAAACTCAGCAAGAAGACAAGTTAAAGACATTTTTAACCTTTGAGTGCAGCAGCAGCTCCACCACACAATAAGTGGTCCATTCAAACAGTTTTTCATCAGAGATCATCGCTCAGTCGAGCACACGGAAATGCCAAATACTCCAAACCCTCAAAAAACTGTTTTTAAAGTTGCCTTTTGATCTGGAAAATTTGGGGAAATACTGGAAAGAAAAAGGAACAGGAATCATGTCTTCAGACATTTTGCAAAGTACAATTATAAATATCAGAACTGTTCAAAGAATTTCATTTAGCTGCACGACACACTAAAAAATGACCCACAGTATATTTTTCAGACACACAAATACAGTACCATTAAAAAAAATCCAGAGAAGTCAATAAAAATGGACCTGGAGAAACAGGAAAAGCTCAAATTTCAAATAGATGCGGTTACGGATACAGGCTTTATTCAGCCGCTGTGCTCTGAATACATGCGGTTTGATTATTCCCCCAGACACTTTGAATGTGCTCAGTTCTCTTTTTTTATTTAACTGAGGGTTTAATTTCTTTTAACAGTGCAGAGTGCAGTCGCGGTAACTGATCCTTATGTATGTAACAATTTCAGCGAGAGAAGTCATAGTTCATCTGTAAGTGATAATGGCTAAATTAAAAAAAGAGAACTGACCTTGGCTGCTTTAAACAAGATTTCACTGAGACTCTTTAAAAGTATGTAAGCCATTTTATGCTATAAAACCGTCTCTAGACTGTGAAAGCCTAAGTCTCACCTAAATTGTTTTCTCTCCTGTGTTTATACTAGATGGGAGAAAAAAAACTTTTGCAAGCCAATTTCTTTCTTTTTTTGTCTTGAAAATTAAGAAAAACAATATATGCTGTTTGCCCTATGAATGTAGTGTACAGCCCCTTCAAAGTAAAAATACAAAGAAGCAGATATTGTTTTCCCATGACAATTTTTAAGACAATTATGTCATTAACTCACATAAACAGGGCAATGTTTATCTCAACTGTTACTCTAAGTATGTAACTGTAAGTGTTTGTTGTTGTAATTGTATTACATGTTTGTATGTTTATTACAAATAAAAAAATAAGGAACTTATAAAGATTACCCTGGCAAAACTTGTATTCCACATGAATACAGGAGAGAAAATAATTTTAATCAGCTCACTAGATTTTTTTTCAGCACTTGCCGGTTGCCACTCAGGGCAGAAATCCTAACTTTTTACAAATAAATTTTGTACAAAATCTAAATAAAATCTACCCTGGTTACAGTTTAATTGGCATTTGTGATCATATTCCAGCCTTTGATGCTGTGAGTCTGCCCTGCTTGTGCACTCAGCATATCATCCTTGTTCTTTCAGCTACTGTAACTCTTGCCTTATTTAACAGCCTTGCTGACTGATGACACAGCAGTAAATAAAACCACCAACAAAATGTGGTTTATAGGTTCTATTAAAAATCTACTCCAGAAACACGTTCATAACATGAAAACAGCTCACATCCTTTGTAAAAACCAAGGGTGTACAGTTTGTACCGCAACCGGTCCATGTTGAAATGTGACCCTTTAAAACAAAAAACAAAAAAAACAAAAAAAAAAAGGACCCCTTTGTTAGTTTAGGAACTCAAAAATTGTGCTTCATTGATGCAATACATTCTTCATCAAAAACCATTTTAAACTTGTCCGAACAAACTCAGTGACATCTACACTACGTATGAGGAAAATACTTTGGATCAGCCCTCCCGAACCCCAAACTCACACTACAGGAATAAATATGATCTGGCTTTAAATGTACAGGTAACTATATATTTTTAACAAAAAAACATGTATATCAATGCACCAGTTGGATGAGTCTTTCCACGAAGATATCCTTTGTGTGTTTATGTGTGTTATTTGACAGGGTTTGTGTTTCTGAGTGTGTGAAGATGATATTTTTCTTCTAAATGCTTGAGGGAAAAAGTTTTTTTCTTTTATAAGTCAGCTATCACAGAAACAAGTTTGTTGATTTCTAATTCTACTGAGGCCCAAAACAGCCAGCAGAGAAACTTCTGACCACAATGATATGAGAATAACAACTCTTTAAATGCCTTTAACACCCTCTTATACTGCAGCTGCAGCGGGGACACATGAACTTTTCATTTCGTATTGTGGTTTTGTTTACTTGTTGATTATCATTTACATATTTCAATGAAATTCAATGACATGCCAGTCCCTTGTAACAAGGTGTCTGCTGAGGAAGAAGAACTAAACAAAATTCACAATGTCAAGGCATCCTCTTGTATGTTTTAAATGTGAGTGTGCATGTCAGGAGCGTTGTACTGTATGAGTATCTCAGGCATAGCATGACTTCACATTCAGGATGTTGATGATTTAAGAGTTTTCACCTCCAGGTGAACTGAGAATGTTCTTGAACCGTCTCCCAGTCTCCAGGTTGGTTTTACTGTTGTAGTTCTCATTGTCTAGCTTGGGCTACCTGTATGTCCAGGTAAGGAATAGCCAGAGGTCGCTAACGACCTCCATCAGTGTTTGTGTAGCAGCCGTGAAGAAGCTGCTACTGAAGGACGAGGCCAACCTGAAACACACGGAGGAAAGAAATCATGTGAATCAGATGCTGAAGGAAGCTGCACCAGCTGCTCAAACATTTCTTCATTTCTGTAAACAAACACTGAAATGGGCTATTGACAAAGCTAGCATTAGCTTGCGAACGCTTTAGACCAGGGATTCCCAAAGTGTGGTGCGTGCATCCCTGGGGGTGCGTGAGCTGCTGCTAGGGGGTGCGCGAGATGAAAAATGTAATTGCGGTCTGATAATGACACAATTACATTTCATTTTTGCATCTATTTTTTTGGTTGTTTGGTAATTTTTACATGTATTTTTGGTCAATTTGTGTCTATTTTGATAATTTTGTGTCATCTTTGGTCATTTTTGCATCTATTTTTGGTTGTTTTTGATCTTATAATGAAGCATAGAAGAAGTTATCTTCTTGTTCTTGTATCATTTTTCCAACCCGGTTTATGATGACTGGGTTGTGTTCACTCCACGCTCATTTAAATTTGCTGCAATTTTTGTTCAACGCAGCTCAAATATTATAACATCTTCCCAACTGATCTGCTTTCTGCCTCTGATCCTGAGCCTGTCATCATCCTCCACCTTTAATATGGCTATAAAAAATCTTATTGCATTTTGTTTTTTTGAAGGTGTTGGGGATTGGGGGTGCGTCAACCCAGTTGGGACATAGAAGGGGGTGCACGGCTGAAAAAGTTTGGGAACCGCTGCTTTAGACTAAAGGGGTAATATTCTTGACAAATCTGACCTGACACTTATTAAAAAGCTATTAAATAATGATGAAGTAATATATGATGAAGTAAAGATGATGTTAACTGTGAAGATTTTAAAAGTCCACTCAAACTGTGATCCCAGAATATAATATTTTACTGATAAATCACTAGTTTGAAAACAGAAACCAGAGTTCTGAAGGACTTTACACACGAACTTAGTGAAGGATTTATTTTAACTGGTGCAACCCAATCAAAATAAAAGGATCATTCTATAAATAAACAATACTGCTAATATTACATGTCCTCAAATAGTTTATATTAATATTCACAACTGAGCCTTTATGGACTGGAAGGCTTACTTAACTCTCCACATTACTACAGTATTACTTATCCAATGGATTAATGTAGTCCACTTAATAGTATTGTAAAACTTGCAGAGGTAATAGCATTACAAGCTTCATAAACACAAAGATAAATACAACCCCACCACCAGTAATGTCTATCTGGGACCTGCCTCATCTTTCATTATTGGGTCTTAATACCAGATTTTAATCAGTGAGTATGTTAAGCCAGAAGTGACACTTATTTCCAGAAACAAGTACTCCAAATTGTTTGTGCACTGATACAAGCAATACAACAAAGAAAAACAAAAGAAAACAGGAGAAAGAATGGACTGTAGTTGTGTTTGTTGATGTCATTGGCACGTGTTTGCAAAATTGCCTGTGTACAAGTGTCTTTATGATTTATAGTATGTTTCCTTTGGGTGCAATGATAACTTTGGCCCATGTTGCAAATTCAAAACATACAGTAAAGTGCCTACTGTAATGGGTGAACCTTCTACCATTCTTGGACTCCTGACAGACCCGGGTATTTAGCCTGCTAGATATTTTGGGCTGTCTCCAATGCATAGACAAGCTCTTGGCTTGTGTCTTTGAACAGTTCTCACATAGCACTACAGCAGTAGTTCTCAACCTTTTTGAGTCGCGACCCCCAATTTAACATGCATGTTGTCCGCGACCCCCGCTCACTGAACACAATCTCACACGCACAGTTCAGATCACCCAAAAAAGAAACAAAATGACCAAAAAAAGGAAACAAAATTACCAGAAAAGACACACATTGACAACAAAATGAGCAAAAAAGACACAAAATGACAAAAAGACACAAAATGATCAAAAAAAGACACAAAATGACCAAAAAAGACACAAAATGACGAAAAATAGGAAACAAAATGACCAAAAAAAAGACACAAATTGACCACAAAATGATAAAAAAGACACAAAATGACCAAATAAAGACACAAAATGACTAAAAAAAGACATTAAATGACTAAAAAGACTAAAACACTAACACAGTGGAGACAGAGCTGACTTTCAAAATGATTTGGCGACCCCCAGAAATCATCTCGCGACCCCAATTGGGGTCCCGACCCCAAGGTTGAGAATAGCTGCACTAGAGCACCAATAAGCAAATGTGGCAGCAACACAGATTTCTTCTTATCTGGGGCTTTAGTCAGTGAGTCGAAAACCAGGGACACAATTCTGTAATTTGATCTAGGTATTAGTTAATCATTTGCTCAGACAAATCAAGCTGCTGACCTTATCGGGGTCCATAGGGGGACACTTCCAATTGTAGAGGTAATACTGCAGATTTCCATCTCCTATGCCAAACTTGAGCTTCTCCAGGAACACCTTATTCTCCATTAGATCCAAGGCATTGAAGACATCAAACCCTTTCTGTTAAACACACAGAAGAAGTCACAAAGTAAATATCATGATGAATCACACAGTAGCAAGAAGGTTTTTACTCTAAAAGAGCTGGTTTATTTATTTAACTGTGCCCCTTTTCTATATTTAAATCTGGTTAATCATTTAGTAGAAAGTAACATTACCAGCTTGGCCAGGATCAGTGCATCATTCATTAAGTCCAGTAGTGGGGTTTGTGTATGAACGTTGTAAAAAGAGTAAGCAGCCTTCAGGCTCCTATGGAGAGGGTGATGCATCACTGTCGAGGGCAGAGTGTAGAAACTAGTGAAATCTGTCAGGACACCACCGGCACCCTGAAAAAAGAGAAACAACTGTTTAAACTGACAGCACAATCAACAGACTTTAATATTGTTAGGATCAGGGATGGGTTATCTATAACGTTAATGATCAATTAATAGATTATTCGCTACATGCATATGTGGGCAAAATAGAAGATATATATACAGTACTATGCAAAAGCCTGTTTTGATAACGGAAGCTTTTATTTTGAAAGGACAAAATGAGACTTCCTGTCTATCTTAAACTAACTCACGTGAGATTAAATTGAAAAGATAATACTTGTTGTTACAACTTTCAGTTTGCAAACTGTAGCTTTATCGGACTTCATTCTCAGCTCATTGGTTTATTGGCTTTTATTTTGAAAGGACAAAAAGAAACTTGATCCTGTCGAGCATAATATTAAATCAAGAGATTATACTGTGGATAAGATAACATCAAGGTGCTCAATTGATCCCGAAAAGGCATAAGGTATAAAATTCAACCTAGTAATTCATGCTAGCAAGGTTTGAAATAGTAAGCTAGTTTTGCTCAAATTAATACTCTTGTATTTCTGTGTGTTTTATGCGTGTTGATATTGCAACTTTCAGTTTGCAAACAGTAGCTTTATCCAACTTAATTCTCAGCTCATTGCTTTATTCATGTATCGTGTTTCAGTTCAGTGAGTACTGATACTCAGTCGTAGATAAAATTAAAAATTAAAAAAATACACAGATCAATTAGAAATTCTGTGATCGTCCAAATTCTTCACGACCAATAATCAATCATCGATTAATTATTCCCATCCCTAGTGAGGATAGAAAGTCGTTCTAGATACCTCTACTACAAATGTGTCAATGATGTTGTCCTGTGGCAGGAACCAGTGTGCCACCTCCTCTTCTCCCATAGAGGGTGCAAGCTGGAAACGTCTCAGGAACTTCTGTAGCAGCTCGGTGACTTGGCGGATGTCACGCCTCTCCATCGGCCGCAGCCCGGGGGTCTTGGTGCTCTGTATGGTGTGTAGAAAGCAAGACAAAAAGTCGATGTAAGTTCCTGCCGTTAATAATAATTGTAAAGAGGAACTCAGGACGGGCAAGTTAAAGTGTTTACATCTGGTAATCTGTAGAGTTTCATGGTTCTTTGCAGGGTCATGTTTCTGCTCAGGTGGGAGAATTTAACTTCCACAAGCTTTCTGGGATTCAAAGAACGATGCCAATACCTGACACAGACAGGAAAGAGCAACAAAAAAAAAAGCAACAGAGGAAAAGAGTTAAGGAGTCTTGGTTTTGAAGGACTTTCTTTGTCTCATGTGTTTTTTATGTTTGAAAACTGCGTAGCAAACCTGCATGTGGACACAGGCTTAGGCAGCACCACTCCTGCTGTGTATACTGCCTGAAATATTCCTTCTATGTTCACCCTCCGTGTGATCTCTCTGATGAGCACTGGGGCGACGCGCTTTGAACGCAGCTTCTTATGGACACACAGAAAGTTGATCTCAACCATCCTCTTCACTCTGGAGCGGCAGAAGGAACAAAGATGCGCATTAAAGTGAGTTTCTATTGAGTCATTTACATTTACATTTAGTCATTTAGCAGACGCTTTTATCCAAAGAGTAAGAGCAAATCATCAAGGTATACTGCAATAAGAGCTATTTGTGCATCAATAAGTGCTGGTGACAATTCTAGAGGAGTAGAATTATCGTGTGGTCTAGGAGAGAAGATGCACTCTGAGTCATATACCTGCTCTGCTCTAAATGCATATAGTAATGAGTGCTTACGTGTCATAGATGCGTATATCTGCAGGGATGGCACTGATGAAGCCTACAAGCTTCTTATTTGAGGACACTCTCACTCCACAATGCCACTGTGGTAACCAGCCGGGGGGACGCAGAGCCCTGAGAGGGGAGGGAATGATTAGAGGGAGAGCAGACAGTTATATAAATGTTTGGTGAGCAGAGTGATTAACAAAAACAACAGCAGAACTGAAAGCTTACCATTTGAGAAAGTTTGGTGAATAATCGAATCTGAACATGTTGTCGTCGTCCTCCACGTAGTTTTCATTTAACAATGTGTACAACTCCTTAAGCTGAAAAAGAAACAGCAAAAAAATAGTTGGAAATTCTACAAATTGTATTTTACAGCTGCAATTATTAATCAATTAATCAATTAGTCTATCGAAAGATAATGAATTGGCATTTTGATAATGGATTAATCATTTCAGTCTTAATTTTAAACATTTGATAGGTCTAAATTCTCAGATGTTAAAAATCCACACTTGGTCTTACATTACAGTTTTGAATTCTCATTCAGACAAAACAAGATATTTGATGAGGTCACTTCATGTTCTAGGATACTATGATTTTACTACCTTCTGATGTTTCATACACCAAACAACTTATTTGTTTATTCAAATAATAATCATCAGATGAATTGTTTAGGTGTCTGAGACAAACACTGTACTTACTACATCTGCATTGCTGAGATCCAGAGTGTCCCACATAAAACCTTGAGGTAAGGAATATGGCTCCTGTCTAATGTTTTCTTTGTCTGCTTCAATCGGCCCATGACTCGTCACCACCTCATCTGCAAAAATAGAACAGCTCTTGTCAGAAAACATAAAACAATTTTTCAATCACCGCTTTTCCAGTGGACTTGTACATTCTGCATTTTGCTCAGGTGACACTGATCCTGAGCAAACACCTAACACAGTGTTTTTTTAAAACAGCTGACAGTTACAAAAACTGCTTCTGTTGGTCTTGTGATGACCGTGTTGCAAGCCCATGGCAGTAGCTCTCCTGCACAGACCTGACTGTTTGGCTAATAGTTCTCATGGAAACAGCTTATTTAAATACCACTAAGCATGTCCTGTGATTATGCCTGGACCCCAACTGAACCTCACAGCTGACATGTTTTTGGGACACTTGCTTTGAGCAGCACAGACTGGGATGAAATAAAACCCACTAGATGGCACTGATGCAAAAAAAACAGTGTTCAAGAAAGAACTAACTGGAGCCTCAGCTGACAGCTGAAGTTATACTGTTTGAGTTAGAGAAGCAAATTAAGCTGTTTCCTTAAGCATAAAATGGCCGAGTCGATGATTTATTATCACTCAAACGAACAAACTTACGAGGCACCAAATGTATGCTTTTCCTTAACCTCCTGTGACCCTGCGTCCTCATATGTGGACATTACATTTTAGGTTTGCTGGACTTTATACTTCGTTCTGCTTAACTATGACATGTTGTCCTCAGTAGTACACACTCTAGAAAATACATCAAGGAGTGCAAAAATCAGCATCTTGGTAAAGTCAATCAACAGCTTATCCCCAGAAAAAAGTGGACCAGGTACAAAACCTGATCAGATTTTATGGTTAAAACGTGTTTATTTGTGCTTAATAATGTTTGTAGCTTGAGATTCTGTACAAATTTGACTATTTTTAACAATAGCAACAAGCTACGACTGCTAATCAGGAAGTTCTCATTTGACAACGAATAGATTTTACTATCGTTCTTTCAAAGAGAGGCTGTAAATGTATGGAAATAAAAAGTTTTACACAGTGGTGAATTAATTGTGTTCTACAGTAAAATAACGCTTTGTTTTTAATCATGCTTTGCTTTTAATAACGCTTAGTTTTTAATAATGCTTAGTTTTTGTACTTATCATGTCCTACTAATCCAAAATATCTAGGAGAAACTAACAATACTTACCAAGCTAAAGCTTGGGTCTCAGGAGGTTAATTAAAGTGATATTCAAACATGGAACTGACTACTGACTACTTTTTTAGCACAATTAAAATAATTAGGATGTAAATCAAATAAACCATGCCCTTGTCCACTCTGCCTAATTCAAGGAGGTACTGACTTAGCTTCGGCACGGGCTGGGTGTCCCAGAACTGGTACTTGTGCTTGGCTGCCTCATCGATGCTCTTTGCTGGACCCTGGCAGGACAGCAGCTCCATGGCTCTTTGGATGTCCTGCAGCTTCTGAATGGGCAAGCCAGGATTCTACATGAAGAGAGGGAGCATGTGCACAAATAAGATCAAAGGGAGTGGGACTCTGGTCTGGAGCAACCTAAATGAAACCTGCATGACTGACATGACATGCAACACACAATTTGTATTATATGTAGCTGTAAAAACAAGAGTGTAAAATAATAACCCTTTCAAATAAAAACCCTGTGCCTGACAGAGGATGTTGGACACAAGTTCAAGCCACATTTGACTTTTCACACCAGCTATTTGGTAACTGATAAATGGTTGGAAGGATCATCAGTCAACACCTGAGTCTTAGCATTTGATCATTATCTGGATTTGGTGTTTACGTAAAACAGGAGGAACCTGGTTGTTCATATTCCATTGTACAGAATTCAGGCTTGTTTTTGTTTTGTTTTTAGTTTTAGTAATGCATGGTTACAGTTTTTTGGTGAAGTCTGTTATTCTATGAATGAAACTTGAGCTGAATTTGTCCCTGGAGTCCAGATCTTGCAGTACATTGTGTAGATCTAGAAGTGTCTTTGATTGGTTTTGCAATCCCTCAGACACTCTCAGTCATCAACCAATCAATGCATCATTCTGTTTGATTTCCTTCATCTTACCAGCAGAAATTAACCACGGGCAAAAAATTAAATTCATCCTCTCCAACTTCTAGCAGACTTGCACTGTCATTTCAGCGTGCATTACATAGTTTATCATCATGTTTTCTTTGGTTTAAGTGACTAACTGTTCACATAACTCAAGCTGAAGAAGCACCTGCCTGCATGACAGACGGTGATCAAAGATCTGGATAAGATGTGACCATGCAACAGTATCCCAGTTTATTATTGGGGCGCTCCACACTGCAGACAGTATTCATGTTTCTCTAAACCTGCATAAAGGCTTGAATGATGTCTACACGAACAAACAAAGACATAACTGAGATAGTAACACCCATGGAAATGTGTTCAGGGTTTCAAGTTTACTTTGGCTAGAAGCCACAACAAAATTAACTCAATAACTGTAGGGTTATAGACATCACAGACCATCAGCGAAGTCTAGACAAAGATTAGTTAACCCCTATTGACCCATTCACACTGATAACCCCAAACAGGGCTTTACGAGGGTGATATGTTCCCCAGCTCAATACCCTCTTAATATGGCACACTAATGAGACCTTTCAGAGGGTATTAGCAATCAGCAATGGTTTCCCAAAGGTCAACAGTTAAATGCATGTTTCTCCGGGTCAATATGGTGAAATCATGCATCTTTAGCGTTTCGCCTACTGATGTTATTCCCCATTAAACCTAAGTTTGCTGGCAAGAAAGTTTTCTTGACTTCAGACATTGATATCTCCCCAGTGGCCGAACAGAATTTTACCATTCAAGATGCATTTCAACGCCCATCTTCCTTTGTGCAATTTGACCTGGGAAGCTAGCCAAAACCAATTTCTGACAATGTTAGCTTGTATCAAAAGACATATATAAATAGTTGTACATTTGTTGTATGGGTTTGTTATGGGAGGACAGAGCTGAGGAACACAGGGCTTTAGGAACATAAGGGGGAACCCTAGACAAACCAAGCCACTTTATTAGGTACACCGGTGCAACTGCTTGTTAATGCAGGTATCTAATCAGCCAATCACGTGTCAACAAATCAATGGATTTAGTCATGTAGACATGGTCAACACAACCTGCTGAAGTTTAAACTGAACATCAGAATGGGGAAGAAAGGTGATTTAAGTGGCTTTGAACGTGACATGGTTGTTGGTGTCAGAGGGGCTGGTCTGAGCATTTCACAAACTGCTGATCTACTGGGTATTTCACACACAACCATCTCTGGGGTTTACAGAGAATGTTGCGAAAAAGAGAAAATATCCAGTGAGCGGCAGTTCTCTGGGTCAAAATGTCTTGTTTGAGATGATAGAAAGGCAACAGTAACTCAAATAACCACTCGCTACACCTAGGTATGCAGAAGACAATCTCTGAACGGACAACACGCCCAACCTTGAAACAGATGGGCTGCAGCAGCAGAACACCACATAGACACTTTATTAGATACACATTACTAGCTAATAACGTGGCTGGTGAGTGCAAATTTTCTTGGCTTGTTGCTTGTGTGCAAAAACACTATTTTGCATTTCCTCTAACCCATTCCTAGTACCCTGTCTACCAAGTGTCTACACTTTATTGGTGGATTATGGTTTGGGATTTGCAATTAAATGGTGTGTATTTAAAAAAATAAAAAAACGTTCAGTGGGTCATCTTCGCACCTTTATCTCCTGAGAGTCAGAGGCAGAGTCCGACTTGGCTCCCCCCGAGCTTGGCTTCTCCTTCTTCCTTTTCTGCTTCTTCTTCTTCCTCTTGGCCCCCAAATCTCCCCCTGGACTACTACAGACATGAACACAAACACACAGCACATCATTAAACATTACTTGACTCACGTTTGACCCTCGACACACACACACACACACACGAATGAATCAACTGTTAAACTATAAATTAATTACTTAGTTCTGTCTCATCTGAATTACTGTCCAACAGTTTGGTCCAGCGCCTCAAAGAAAGACCTTTTTAAACTGCAGCTCACTCAAAACAGGGCAGCACGCCTCGCTCTGCAGTGCTCTTTTAGAGAAAGTGTTAGGAGTATGCACAAGAGACTCACATGGATGCTGGTGGAGGAGAGACTGGCTTATAGTCTTATAATGTTCTTGAGAAAGACTTATATCTCACATAAACCTCTGTTTCTTTATTCTTACAACTTCAGCCAACAAATGTGAAACATAGTTATAGTACTAAACAGGCCTCAGGAAAGAACTTCACCTTGCCTTTACCTAGAACCAATGCACTCAAAAGGTCAGTTGTATATAGAACTGTAGCTCACTGGAACAGTCTCCCCCCACACTTGATCACAACCAGTGGAGCGTCGAGTTTTAAAATGAAACTGAGAGAAGCAGTGTTTTGTGATAATAATATGTTGCAATAGCATATGAAAATAGGAAATCATGTTAAGTTGAACTCAAGCATGTTAATACATCTGCATTGAGCATCATGGTACATTTTATGCTTACCGAGTATACTCTTCTATAATCATGTAACTCTTTTATAATAATGTCTTGTATTACTTAAAATATATTATAATCATGTTAATATACATTATAATCATGTAAGGATGAATGACTTCATGTTATTCTCTGTATAAATGCTGTAATGATGTAATGGTGTGATAATTGTTTGATTTAACGTGGACCCCAGGAAAAATAGTCTTCATCTCTATGAAGACTAATGGGGATCCAAAGGATACAATAAACAATAAACACACACACACACACGCACGCACGCACGCACGCACACACGCACACACACACACACACAAGCAAGCAAAGCAGCAGTAAGCTAACGTTAGCTACCATAGCAACGAATGACAGCTGAGCTAGCCTACCGTTAGCTGGCTAACTGACGGTTTGACTGAACGGGTGGTTGTCATCATGTCATTCAGTCAGGAGGCTAGCTCAGAGTGTACATTTCTAACTTGAAACACAAACGGTTAAAACAACAAATATGATAACACCATTAAGGTCTCTAATTATCACTTCTCCTGTGATTACTAGGTTGAAATGACGGCCTTGTAGCAAACAGCAAGGCTGTGTTTGTGTCGGCAAACGTAAGCTAACGGCGCTAGCCATCCCCGACCGAGCTCACACACAAACAGGCTCCCTGAAATAACGTTACTGCGTGTCCCGAGCGGACCGGACAGGCCATCCTCACCCCTGCATATGCTCATTCTCCTCCTCATTGTCCCCGTCTATCCCGCAGGTGTCCTGGTCATCCAGCTCCAGGCTCTGCTGGCTGGCCGCGGATTCACTGTCCTCCGCCATCATAAAAATGTTTTAAAAAATTGCCAGCCACCGTGTATGATAGAGATCACGGGCAACGGGCGAGAGATGGAAAAACAAAGAAAGTGCCGAAGGAAACCGCACCGCCTAGAGGCCAGGGGAGGGAGCACAGAGCCACACGTTTAAACCGGGAAAACTGTACAAAAAGAATTGTTTTTTCATTAGATTAAAACTTATTATAATGAGAAATCTTCTCAAAATAATCACTAAGTATCACAAAAATAATTAGTATGTCAAAATAATGACTGCATCTCAAAATTAGAAACTTTCTAAAAACAAAATAATGACATCTCAAAAAATTACTTAGTATCGCAAAATAATTAGCATCTCAAAATAATGACTTTTTATCCAAAAGTAAGGACTTTGTATCCCAACATATGGACTTAATATTGTGACTATGACAGAATTACATTTCTCTAAAATAATGACTATTTCTGTTTATGAGAAACTTTCTAAAAAGAAAAAAAAATGAGATCATAATAATAATAACAGTATTGCAGAATAAAAAGTATTTCAAAACAATTACTTTGCATCTTAATAAGAAACTTTCTAAATATGACATTTAATAATGACTTAGTATCACAAAATAATTAGTATGTCAAAATAATGACTTAATTTCTCAAAATGACTCAATATCTCTATGACTTTGTATCTCAACATATGGACTTAGTCTTGTTACTATGATGGAATGAAATTTCTCAAAATTTATGATAAAATAATGACTTAGTATTTCAAAATAAGGAGGTTTCTCACAAAAAAAGACTTTGAATCTCAAAATAATGAGAAGCATCCTCAAAATATTAATTATAATTAAAAAATAATTTTATGACAGTTATCATTTCTGCAATACGAAGTCCCTAATTAGATTTTTTTAGCTTTGATTTTGATCTGCCATCTTCCTATTTTTCTATACTGAATCGCAAGTTTGATATATTATTTCGAGAAAGTTTGTCATTATGATATGAACGTTTTATTTCATCACATTGGTTAAAATGGTCTTTCATCAATATAATGCTAAACCCGTCTTTGATGATATTGTATTTTAAAGGTGCAAATCCCCCCCAAAAAAATCACAAGTAATTTGATATAATGAAAAAACAGAGTTGTTTTTTTGCACACCATCACATTAACCAATGAACATTTTCCAGATCTCTAGACTGTAAAACATAAACAGTGGGAGAAACCAAAGGCTTTTCATTTATGTAAAATTATCCAGCTCAGTATCCAATATCAAGAAAATGAATTCAAACACAAATTACCTGTTTTAATAGTAATTTACTGTTAACACTCAAGCTACAACTAACGAGTATCATTATCAATTAATCTGCCCATTAATTTCTCAATGAATCATTTGATCAATTAAAGATATTCAGTTTAATATTAAATAAAATAGAGAAAAGTACAAAATCTCTAAATTACTTTTTTTCTGATTTTCACCAGTTAGTAATCAATGCGCTCTAACACTTATCTTATTTCTAATTTCCTAATTCGCACATTCATACCCTAAAGTATTGACACAATGTATTTTGGTGAAACATGTTGTGATGGTTGGCATTTAATCCTTGAAATCTTCTTTTAGGAGGAGCTTCCTAAAGAAGACACAATCATAACAAATATTCAATTCTACAAAACACAGACACACACACACACAAATCATTCCAGTTTGGCGGTTTATTTAGAATAATAGGCTTCAAATATAATGTGAGCAACCAAGTTTACACACTCTTAAACTGGAGGTTGCTATGGGTTACTATGAGAGAAGAGGCCATTCACAACACCAACTCACACCTCATTTTGAACCGGTAGAGGAAAAAGAAAGAACTATACACACGCTGTAATATGATTGCTATAACTATATGAACCTTGAGTGGATGTATGTTTATTATTTGTCACCTGGACACACACTCAGACGACACAAACTCACAGCCAGCAGCATCGCTGACGAACACCACCACCACCACCCAGACGCACACAAACACAGTCGAGACAAACATTCACTCCACAAAACGCAAAAAAAAATAAGAAAATGAACTGAAATGACCTGCAGTTTAGCTTCACATACAATCACACATAGCTTTATCTATCCCGTGCCACACTGAAAACTTCTGTAAATCCCTAACTGCTTACTCTAAGACAGATTGGTGCTTTGCTGATTACTGTGGAGGATTTTACGATTGCAGCAGCTGGTAGACGTTTTCTGAGATGTCTGCAGTGTAGCTTGTAATACGCTAGTGCTGAGGAAAGTTTACTGCATGCTTTCTTTCACAAGTGGGAGAGAAAGGGAGGGCTGAGGTAGAGGAGAAAAGCTGAAGGCAAAAGAAGGTGAGAAATAAATAATCTGTTCCACAAAATTCGATGTAGAGTCAGGTTGTTTAAAGGCACTTGGAACATGAGGAAATGGTAAGAAAGTAAGGTGAAACACAGCATGCAAAAATAGTTTGGTATCAGGTAAAACTTATGCAGTTTTCTAACAATAAGGCGGGTGAAGAAGAAAAGCCCTTAACATATTCAAAGAAATAAAAATAGCCTATTTTTCGGGTAAAATACTTCATGTTGGCAATTAAAATGATTAAAATTACAAAAAGAAAGGCATCTCAAGCAGCCGTATAAAAATGATGCATAGCCTTCGGAGCAAAAATATGCCAGTCAGTGGTTCAACAATTACAAAACCCTTCATAATACACCTCACAATTATTTTGGGTGGAACTACAGTTTTGCGTAGTGGTATTCTTACCCACCAGCACAGTGGTGTGTCACATTATCTGTTGCAGTGCGGATAGTGGTTTTATTTCTTCACTCCGAAACTGTTTCTCCCCGCTTTAGATCAGGTAAACACCCATACAGCCTTCTGACCAGCTAGATTAAATTCTAGCAACATACCTAAAACCATTCAAAGTACACGATTCACATGTTTATGACAGGGCTGATTTTTGTGCAGAAACACGCTAAAAAGACTTTTAATTTCCTGTGAAAAGAGTAGAATAAGTTGTCGTGTTTTGCACAGATGCGCCACTATCTTAAAAATTAGGGTTATAAGCTCACTTTAAAGAAGTGTAGTGTGTTCCTTACAGTCAGTGGGGGCCAATATGGCTCAAGAAAAAAAAAATATCCTGGAGTCTTTCATTTGTGAGAGCCACCCATCATCTGTTCCTACAACAGTTCCTTTATGCTTACAAGGCTATTTATAAAAAAAAGGCATATATTTGTTGTGCATAAAATATTCTTGCCTCCAACGTCCATTTGTCTCCTTCAGGCAATGTTTACATCATTCCTGATGCGTGGTCGGTTCATGTGGAGTGTCGTAAGGGTGACAAAAGTGGAGAGCAAAAGTGGTCATTTCATAAACCTGGATGTTCATGAAGCATCTGTATAATAGACTAGAGGGGATCCCAGTGCTGAAATATTTTCTCAGTGCTCTATGAAGAAAAACTAAGGGCTTCAGTTCACGTTGTGGTCTGGGCAGAAGAGGGAGAGTTCACATTTTTTCAAGTCCATCTCAAAGCAAAACTGACATGCCCGTATGGACAATCTGTGTTGTTGTAATTGCTCCACCTGTCCACACTAACAGCAAAAAGATGCCTTCCTGGAGTAATATTATAGGAATATTTTATCCGCAGGGTGATCATATTAATTAAAAACTCTGCGTTGCCTGGAATTCTTGAAGAAAACTGTTTTTTTCTTGCATGCTTTCATCGCGACAAAGAATCTAAAGGTCGAGTAAAATTCTTGATGAATTGAAGCAAGTGATAGTGGCGTTTAACAGCAAAACGTATCAAAACGTCTGTTTACAAACTCTCATGCAACTTGTGCAGAATAATCCAAGACTGTTTATGCAAAAGTTTTGTAAATAATACAATTTTTTGCAAGAATACATGGGTTTGGGAAGTACTGAGCATTTGACTAACTGGATAAATGAGACTTGAATCATACTGCACGAGTTGTGGGAGAGTTTGTAAATGGATGTTTTCATGTGGTTCTGCTGTTGTTAAAGCGGTAAACCCGTTTACTTCAAGATATTTTTGTTCAAAAGTTTTCTTCATGAATTCAAGGTAACATGGGGTTAATAATTTATAAATAAATGTTCATTTTTGGGGTAAAGTATTCATTTAATGACAGCCAAGGTTCTTGTTGGACTGACGATTATCACTGGATCATTCTGATACCGAAGAAAACTTGAAGTATATTTTTCTTGGATTTCTAAGGAATTGAGGAAACTTAATTCATAATGGATTAGAAATAATGATAAAAGGAAATGTAATTAGTGTCTGTGTGTGTTACAATGTGTCAGATTTACTCAGAGAATAAAGAAGAGTTTGATATTGGACTCAAATTGTGGTAACTCACCAGTTTTTATCTTCTTTTAGATTTCGTTGTTATAACTATCAACTTACTTTTTATGTTTTTATTGTAATACCACAATTCCCTGTTGAGATTAATAAAGTTATATGGCCATTTGAAAGACTGTAATTTTGGGAGATCCCCACTTGATTTGTCTAACTAGCAATTAGCTTCAGCTGAATCAGAACGAGGACTGTGGATTTTGTCCTCTAAAAAGGGCCAATATGTACAGGAGGAACAACAAGAGTGATTAAAGTGATTCTGATGTACATATGGGGATGTGAATTTTCCATTTAGACAAAAATGTGAACCTCTCCTTGAAGTGGTTGTCTGTGGATCATTTAATGTTGAAGGCCAGCAGGGGTCGCTCCTCTCTCTTCTGCCAGGGACTCTTCTTCTCCTCCTCTCCGTCCTCGTGTGCTGCGTCGTCATCAGGAGACACCGACAGCAGCGCATGATCAGTCCTGAACGTCTCTCCCTCTGGGGTTGGCAGGGGAGGAGGAGACGCGGGGGAAGAAGAGGAAAGCGAGGGCGGTTCCTCTTGTATCTGTACCTCCACACCCCCCTGCCCCTCGTCCCCTCTCTGACCCTCTGCTTTGTCTGACAGGATGGCTGTTTTACTGTCCTCTGGGCTGCTCTTGGGCGACTCCTCCTCGCTGCCTCCGACCTCCAGATCGTCCACATACACCAGCTGAGTGTACGCCATGGCTGGTGCTGTGCTCTTTGACCTGTTAATCTCTTTTTCCTCCCGTCCCGCGTCTCTCCCCCTGCGGCTCACTCTCGGCTCGTTCAGGTCCACACCAGAGTCCAGACTGGCATCGTTGCCATTGCCGCGCCTCCCACCGCTGCCACTACCCTGCTGACCTCCTCCACCTGCTGTTGGGTTGCCATGGCATCCCGCCCGCTGCAGGTCAATGTAGGAGTGGCGAATATGAGCGTTGGAGCGTCCATCGAGAGAGACGAACCAGGCTCGTGGGTGAGGCAAAGGCTTCCCTCCTCTGAGCTCCATTAAAGTCTTTTCAGCCAACAAGGTGTCCTCAATGTTTATCTCCACCAGACCTGTGTCCCCAAGCGCTGCGGGGATGGACAGAGACTCGGAGAGGCCGAGCCGTTCTCCGTCACCCTGCTTGGTGGGACATGGGGTGCAGTCCGTGGGGGGTTGCCCCAGGGGCTGCTGGGAATGTGAGGCATTGAGCTCAGCCTGGATGGTCTCCAAGTCACTCTGCTGGTCCGTCTGCAGCAGGAGGGCCTGTCCAGACAGGGGGTGCTCCCCAGGCAGGCGCATGTAGTGTGCCGGGATGACGAGTGTAGGACGCACCCGCGGGTAGCCTTCTCCTCCACTCAACAGGTCAACAGAGCCGCAGCAGAGCAGCTGGCCCGGCCGGGAGAGTAACGGAGGACTGGGGCGCTCCAGGTGGTCCACAGAGCGGGACAGAAGGAAGTCGGGAGCTCTGCACTCACATCCCTCCCCCCTGCTGGGGGAGTGAGGAGGAGAACAAGGGGAGATGAAGTCAACAATCCCGACACTGCTCAGCTGGTTAGCAGACAACGGACCACGATTGGCTGACGACAGTGGATCCGAGATGGGGTTGCTGGACGAGCAGACGGAGGTGTATGATTGACGGTAACCTCTGTCTGTTCCGCATGAAAGGGCAGCCTTTAACTGGAACGTCTCCACAGACTGCCGGTTGTCTCTGCTGCGAGGCGTCAGGTTGCCAAGAGATGAGCCGTGGTGGCTGTTGCCGAGAGAGGAGCGGCTGTGTTTGCTGTGATGGATCAGGCTGTGTTGACGATGATTGTCTTGGTGCTCGTATGAAGGAGGCTTCAGCATTGGTGTGGTCATGTCGGGCTCAGTCGCTGTGGAAACAAGTTCCAGCTGCACCTAAAGACAATTAAATATTGTGAGAGAAAAAAAGAGTGAGAATTTGAATATACTCAATGCAAAGTAAACAAAGACACAAACCACAGAAAACATCAACTCTATCAAAGTATCACAGACAAAATAAGTAGGTGTATCCCCGACCTAGACATTTTTTTCTCTTCCAATTGATCCCCCCGTGTCTAACATTTGTGTAGCTATAGAAAAATTGCAAAAACAACAAAATGATTAGTTGTTTTCAGAATGGACAGCCTGTTGTATAGGTGTGGCGCTGTCCATAGTACTGACACTGCATGGAGGAATACACTTTTGGGCGTAATTTTATTCCTGTCATCATTGGGAAGTGAAGGAACATTCAACAAGAACTCGCAAATTCATGAAGTATTCCGTACATTGCAAGTGCTACAATCTTATGTCAGTGCTGTGAATAATAAACCTTTTTTGGTAACACTTTACTTGAAGGTATCGTCATAATAGTGACATGATACTGTCATAACTGTGACATGACACAGTCATAAACGTGTCATAAACATTATGTCAATGTCATAAACGTTTATGACTGCTGTCATTAAGTGTCATTCGGTTTTTGTCATGACAAGTTGACATTCCTTGGGTTGTCTTGATTATGACAACTTGACTTTAATCAAAGTGACATTACCACAAAATGTCTTTGTCATGGCAACTTGACATAAACAAAATATGTTTCTATATTTGTGTTTATGGCAAGTTGGCATAATGATTATTATAATTAGATGTGCAAGGTTACAGACCAATTCTAGCACTTGGTCATAGATGTTTGACAGAATACCGACAAGATACCCAAAACTGACTGTCATGACACCATTATGACGCTGTAATGAAGATATTCTTTGACCTCAAGTAAAGTGGTAGCATTTTGATTTGTCATTAACATATCATGAAGTATAAACTGACAGATACAATTACATATGACAATATTTTCTTTTTTTTTGTTTTCACTACTATTTACAGTACAATAAATTGGAGGAAGGGTTCAGGAGTAGCAATCCAGGACACAAGTTGTCATAATCAAGACAACCCAAGGAATGTCAACTTGTCATGACAAAAACCGAATGACACTTAATGACAGCAGTCATAAACGTTTATGACATTGACATAATGTTTATGACACATTTATGACTGTGTCATGTCAGTTATGACAGTATCATGTCACTATTATGACGATACCTTCAAGTAAAGTTTTACCCATTTTTTATAGCCTTATATTGTTTTAAGTTAGCCTTTCCCAGGATCAGATCCTCCAAAGATTTATATACCGTAACTTACTCTGCCATCGTTATTTATTCACATACACTATGAGGAATGCTTTTCAAAAAAAAATAGTAAACAATTTTATTAATAGGCTGATATTTACACTAAAATAAGACTATATGTGATATGTCTACATATATTTGGAGAATCCAAGCAAAATATTTAAAATCAGTGGGCATGTACTCCAGTGCATTCTAGACTAGCGATTGAACTGTTTTCTGAAAGGCGGACAGACCTCGTTGCTAATGAGGTTGAGGTGGGACATGGAGGTGGCCTGGTCCCTCTTACTGCTGTCCAGACCAGAGGAGAGGGTGAGCTTGCGGTGAGACACTCTAGGCTTCAGACAACGACGCCTACAAGACAGAAACACAACAGATGTTATGATTCAATTCAAAGATTGACTTCAAATGCTTTTTCACAACACAAATAACTCTATATGAGCAGGCACTTAATTGTAAAACCGGTACCAGTGCTCTTCTGCAAATAAAAGCACTCAGGGATTTCTGAGTACTTGTGCTGAACCGGTCTCTTTTCTTCACATTTAATTAACCAACCACTAAAGAAACTTTCAATGTGAAATTTAATTTTGTAGGCACTGATATCACAACTGATGGGTGGATAAGGATAATGTGCCACATATAGACAATAAATAAACCCTTTTAAATTGATCATTCTGTTAGTGTCATAACACTTCGGCTAAATGTTGAGAATTTGACAGTAATCTCAGACATGACAATGGATGCTGAAGGGATGCAAAAGGGGGTTTCTTAGCAAGAAAAAAGTGTTTTCTTTGCTGGCAGAAAGAGCAAAAACTTTTCAAAATCAATTCAAAAACATGTTCATGCTACTGTATATTCATAAGTTCCATACAACCAGTCATAAGAACTGACTCGTATTAGTGTGTATTCCTGACACTGACAAAATAATGCCTTTGTTCCCTCATTTTGCCGACAAATGTGGCGTCTTCTGACATGTGACTCTGACTCTGTGGAAATTGTTTCACACACCTGCAGTAGTACAACAGGAGGCAGAGCAGGCAGAGCAGGATGAGAGCCATGCCTCCCAGGATCGCCAAGAGGAACATGGTGTGGTACGTGCTGATGTCCTTCGCAAACACTGGACCTGTTGAACAAACAAGAAGTCATTAACAAACAGATTTCCAAATGAAACACGTTTTGATACGGCATTCTGGTTTTGTAGTTGCATAATAGTTATAATAATTCGCACATTAAAATGTCATTACCTACTCTAACAGTGTGAAAGATACAATACAGAGTGTAAATAAAAAAGATAAAACGCAGGGCTTCGATGTGAAGTTGAATTCCTAAAAACTAAAAAGCCGCCACACTAATTGGGCTATAAAAAGGTTCTGAATTACGAGATGTAAAATGTATCCGCATGTCAACATTACTCTGTTGATCATATCATCTGTAGAATTAAAACAAGAATAAATAAAGCCAACAAACTTTTCTTTCAGCAGGCAGACAGACCAAAACAATGTCATTCCTCATTCTACATACAGTACATGAGCACCTTTATAACATGACAAAATGTGTGTTTGTTTTTGTTGTTTCACAGTAAATATAATCTGAGTCAAAACATTCTCTCACCTGAGTGAAGTGGGGACATGGCGGCCACCCAATATCCCAGCTGAGGAGCGATGTAGGTCAGACTGAGCTGGTCTCCCTCCCGCTGCACATGACCCAAACTGCTCTTTACCCAGGCACCTGCACACACACAGTGAGCCGGTTCAAAGAGTGCAATAGCGACGAAGCGACAACTTACATTTAGTTATCTAGAAGTTATTCATGTTGACAAGCAGAGTTTGTTAATGTGAGACAAGTACTCATCAAATCATTACAAAATTAATAACTTTTACTTTGGGACATTTAATTTAAGACCTTTTAACACTCTGAACCCCACTACTTGCTGGCGGATTTAAAATACATGTTTATTTAAAAAAGATTACACAATTTATCATAGGAAAAAACTGTAACGACAAAAATTTGTGTCAGATGTTCAAATTTCCAACAGTCGTTGAATAAATCATGTGACTAATAATTTGTCCGGAAGAATAACCACTACAACCACAGTTCCAAAAAAGTTGGCTTGCTGTGTAAAATGTACATAAAAAGAGAATGCATAACATCCAGAATGAGTGACAAACACATTTCCCAGTTACAGCATTAGATATCTTGTCTTTGTACTGTATTGTAGGTTGCAAAGAATTTGCAAACCATTGCATTCTTTTTTATAATGTTGTTCACAGCATCCATTCCCTCAAAATTACTCTATTCTATGTGTTTTATTTTGCAAGAAAAAAAAACATTTGAGCTGACCAGATCCGGTAAAAACAATAAATTCTGCACTCCTCAGTGCAACTGGGAAGCCATGAATGACTCAGCTGAGACCACCAGTCATGTGACAAAAACTCAATTCACTTCAGCTGAACTGCAGACTGTTTACACGGGGCAGAGGGGAGAGGACAAGAGAGGTTTTTAAGTGGACATAAAAACAATAATATGTATAGCAAGTGGGCCCCCTTTTTTCCCAAATAATGCTTACAGTACATTAAAAAAACATTGTATGTATAGATTAAATTTTTTTCCACATTTTGTAAAAAAAAATCATTTCCACTTGTGTATTTTATTCTTTTTTTATGACTTATAATAATTGTACTTCTTCTTTGACTTGTTTATTGTAGTGAAAAACGAGGCCACAAAAAAAAGAAGAGGCCACAGTAAATAAACTGTTATGGGGAAAAACATCCTGAAACTACTTGGGGTCCAGAAGGTTCTGCGGTTTATTTAGAGGAATCCGATTTCAGACTTTAAGATCCTTTTGAAAATGCAGTTTCAAGCTCAGCAGTCTCAGAGTGCAGAGTGTTTTGGCAGTACGTAACTCTCCCACAGGGAGGCAGCATGCACAGTCAAATGTTATGGAGAGCCAATGAATAGGAGCACAATAGCAGCTCCAAGAGTGCCAGTACCAAAAGGCCCCACAACAAAGCCAGAGTCACTGATTGATTGGCTCACAGTAAATCTGCTCCAAGAGGAAACATTCAGTTGGACCTTCACACTTCCTTTACTTTGGGTCTGTGGGCAAACATGGTGAGAGCCACTTTGTTACTTTGTTTATGGTCAGGAATCTGCATCGATCTTCAGGAGGGAGGAAACAAAACGGGAAGGAGAGGATATTCAACGAGGAAAGAGAAATATATGAAGATCTTGGAAGGCGGGAAAAAACAAAACAAGCAGAGGAAACAAGAGCGAACAAAGAGGACGAATGGAAGGAGAGATAAGGGAAAAGAGCACAAGAAACAGAGGCAAACAGAAATGAGAGAGGCTGTGTGACTCAGCACCACACACACACACACAAATACACACACACCAGTCCTTCGCCCAGCCCTGCCAGGATTCACCCTGGTTCTGTCTGATTGTTTCCACAAGGGAGTCCTCTCTCGCTGTGACTGACCTGTTTAATAGTGACATTTAATGACTCTGTTCCCACGCTTCAATACAATACACTGCAGAGAGTCTGGCAACTGCTTAGACGCAATGCAAACATTTATAATGTCAATACAGCCTGTATATTACTTCTGCTTCTTGCCCATTCATGCAAAGTCAACACAGCTGACGTTGGGTCTTTTGTTTCGTTCATATAGTCGTCAGCTCATCTGCAGAAGCTGCTTTGCATCATCAACTGCTTTCAGGACGAAGGAGCGTCTGTTTACGAATGACACGCACACAAACTGGTGAACTCGATCTGTTCCAACATGACATAATTTTGCCCCATGCTCCGTTAACATGTAACAATACATTAGAGGTTGTCAGTTATACAAGAAAAACTGGTTTGTGTGTCTCTACATGTGCACACTTTGTAAACAAAACTGAGGTTCTTTGTGAAGGAGCTTTTATTAGCCTGAAGTAATCCTCCAAAGAAGAATCAGGCGAGTTTGAAAAGATCGCTCTTTGTGTCTGTTTTCTATCAGTAAAGTCGGTTTAACACATACGTGACCACACACACACTTTTCACACACTTAACGCTCAGTGAAGAAACTCAATCAGGAACGGAGTCTGTCTGTTGTGATACTTATTTGGTAGGTTGCTAAGGAACATGAGATGTAGCCCGGAGAGGGTCCGGGATGACTTCTGTTGTGGAAATACTTGCTGCTACAGGCTGTGTGGAGGCTACAAGTGTGCGTGTCTGTGTGTGTGTGTGAGTATGTTCTCTGAGCTTTTATCAAAGCCCTTTTTATAAGCTTTGGCTGTTGCTACTTTGGGCACTCTGAACTGTGCCTTAAGATCTTAAAACCATCACAAGGGCAAAGATGGTCCAGATTTTAAACATTGACCTGATAAAGTGTTTTTCAGGGTAGGTTTAGCAAAACGCTAGTCTCATTACTGCAGTTAAGACATTTATCCCAAAGAGACGTGGTTTACCATTCTTGTGAATGTTCTTCAAGTTTGATTCAACACATGTGTATTGCAGGGGTTTATTGGGCAACAACTGTTTACTGCTTCTTGCAGATTTCTCTTCTAGTTGGCTGGAAGATCTTGAGAAAAAATGTCACTTTTAAAAGGGAGTTCCTTGTACTTGTTTCAAATGGCTGGGACAGGAGAATATGTGATAATGCATAACATTATCCATCAGTCAATACAAGAACGATTGGTTTGAGAGGATCAAACTACAACTGAAGCTATTGATTATTTTCATTGTGAATTCATTTGTTGAAACATCAGAAAACACTGACATAGTGAAAAATACCCACAACACAATTTGTTGGGTATTTTTGTTGGCAAATCTGACATATTCAAATTGTTTGATGATCAAAGTGACAGTCCCTAACCCAAAGGCATTACATTTACAACCAAAGAGTAAGACAAACTCACCAAAGTTTATATAAAATTTTAAAATATTATGCAAATTATAAGGAGCTGCTCGTAGTGACAAACGCACAAAGAATGTGCAACCAGTGTGTGTGTGTGCTGAACGGATCAGCAGCCAAAATGACCGCTAATATTAGTACTAGCTAACTTGGTTAGCACGGGAAAATTGTCATTAGTAAGTGAATAAGTGTCTTTAAGTCCAACCAAACACTGAACATTTTAATCGATCGAAATGTCACAGTTAACTTTAATGAACTAATAAAGACATGAAAGGGTCAAAGTTCTAGGACGAAAACATAGAAATGTACACAGTCCGCCCAAAAGCATACCCTGCTTTATGGTCTGTTGTCAACTCTAAATGGGACCATAATATGCTAAATGAACACCATGCTGTATTGAAGAAGACTTTTAACTAGCAACTGAGACCATAAACTTATTGTGAGAATGTGTAATGAGGTAATAAATCAATTGAGAAGTAGGGTCGGTTTCCTATCGAAAACATAATTCTTTAGTCTCCCCCTGCTGGTCATTAGAAAGTATGCAGGTTCAAGGCACTTCCACAAGTTTGCCATATTAGAAGGTGATGTGTTGTGATCACAGCTTGTTTCTGCTGCCCCTAATTGGCCAATAAGGCAAGTTTTGCAGGTTCTAAAGATGACTTAAATGATGATTGATTGATTTATAAATCAAATTTGCTACAGATTACTCCATTTCCATACAGAGTTATTAATTGTCTAAATGTGTAGGTCCTGACAGAGCATGAAAATAATGTACAGTAGATCTGGAAATGTGAGACTAATGTACACAGAGAAGGATGCTATGTTGGGCAGACACTTCTGACTCAACTGATGATCTAATCACAGTCTTTCAGCTCAGCTTGTCGAAGAGGAACTGGGTGTGTCACAGTGCGGGACGTCTGACAGAACAGATTTAGGTTGCTGCAATAAATCAGAGGGTCCAGAGAGGCTTGAAGGGTCTCTGCTGTTGGAGCCAGCACCGCAGAGCTCTTTGCTATTGTTTAGTTCAAGACTTAACTGAGTTCCAGCAGATTATACATCCATGGTACAATCTTGTGATTTGTGGCAGTATTTGTGTTTTGATTTGCAGATTAATGTGGCACCGCATGTTGGTCATTTTTTATGACTTAATGAATAAATTCATTCATCAGTCAGACAGACACACAGCTATGAGTTGTAACCTGGCTGCACTGTATGAATGTGCACGTGGCCTGTATTAAAAAACACTCTGAACCCCACAACCCAACATGTTCTCTTTTAAAAAAAGTAGCCAAACTTACACCATTTATCAAAGCCAGAAATTGTAAAAACAGAAATTATTTTGGGATTTTCACATTTCATATGTTCCTTGAACGACTCGTGTAAAGAATGCGTTTGTTAGGAAAAATAACCAAATCTATGCTTAAAATACTTGATTTAGAAAATAAACGATTTGCACTAACCATATCCTGTAAAAAAGACATTAAATTCTGTGATCCAAAGTGCTAATGGGAAGATATGAATGACTCCACTAAGACCAATAGGGGTTGGAGGGAGAGGTTGTAAAAATGTAAATGGTTTAATATCCATAGCATATAAAAAAAACATTATTTCTCTAATATTGGTTACTCTTGCGGGTAGTTGAAAATCACTGTATATATATAGGTTCTTGCTTTATGGCAAAAAAAGGCTATTCTTGCTTTTTTAATATTACTGTGTTATACTGCACAAAACACATTTTGGAGTTTACAACATCTAGCCATGATTGTGCCGTCTTCATAGAGGTGCAGTGAATAATGACAGCAGTGAGTAAAATGTGACAAACAAAAAACACTCTGAAATGTGTCTCAGAGTGTTAATTCTCCTATTATAATAATTTCATTAATCAAAGTAAATATATTAAAGTACTTCACTATTAAAAGGGTTACTTCTTACAGAGCTACGTGTATAATACAAACACAGATATGTAGATGCCAAAACTTTATGCTTTAAAAGTCAGAAAAGCTTTTGTGTTTCTGTAAGTACATACCCAACAACGGGTCAAATCTCCAAGCAGGGATGCGATCATTTTCCTTCAGGCCGCTGTCAGCCGGCAGGGGGATGGAGACTGTGATTGGTTGATACACCTGCAGCTCTACTCCGTCGCTGGCCAATAGGTGAACAGAGATGGCTGCAACAGGAGTCAGCTCATAGCTCTTCTCAGCCCCTGTGAGAGAAGCAGGAGAGCGTAAGAGAGAAAAATGCAGCGGATAGGAAAGTGAGTGGGAGTAAGGTGCACAGGAGGGGGAGCAGAGAAAGGAGCAGACAGCAGGGCCGGCGGGCGGGCGGGGGGGGAGGTTACATGAAAAAGTTTAGATAAAAGGAGAGTGGTCAGAGGAAAGACAGACAGGAAAGAAAACAAGGGAAAGACAGGAAAGAAGGAAACGGGGTGGAGAGTGAAAAAGCTGAGAGACTGAGGGTGGAAAAGTGTCACAAAGCTTTGGTATGCTGGTGTTTCCTGAGTGAGAAGGTGAGTGCTGTGGGGAGGGGGCGCTTTTGGGGGGTATTCAAGCTGAAGGACACACAAATTCATAAAACACATCAAGACATGGATGAGACATCACTGCTGCCAGAAAGATGCTGGCTTTACTCTGGAAACCTCCACATACAGTTACCAAGCCCCATTGGATTAACACATGCATTGACATAATAAATATGGAGCTTTCAGTGGCAAGAATGCACGGTGCTGGAGCTGATACTATTCTAGCATGGCAAACAATGGCAGATAAGATCAAGGAATTGCTGTAATCAATACTTATATTTGCATTACTTGAACATGGTCTCTCATGTCCTGTAAGAGTTTTATAGAGATCCAAGTTGGGGGGGGTGGGGGGTCGTCGCCTGGTCCCTTTTTATTTTTAATTTTAATTTTTTCCTTTTTTTTTTTCTTCTTCTTTTTTTTCCTATTTATTTCATTATTATTATTATTACTATTATTTTCAATTTGATTGTAATGTACCTTTTAATTTTATCGGACTGCTGTACTTGTTCTGTCTTTAAAAGCAATAAAAAAGTTGTTCACAAAAAAAAAAAGACAGGGATGAGACTGCCTGAAAGCGTGCAGGCTTGTGTTAGACAGAGAGCACACACAGGAGTGATTGTGTTTCAGGAGGTCAGATGGAGAGTCTCTCTCTCTCTCTCTCTCTCTCTCTCTCTCATCAGCTCTCTCTGTCATCTGTACCCGTCTCTCCTTGGCCCTGTTTCTACGGTCCAGTCTGTCATCATGTTCCAGGTCGAGTCTCACCTGCGCCGCTGCCGCTGATGACTTGCAGGTGGGGAAAGTGCTGGATGTGCGAAGGGGAGCTGGCCACTGTGAGCAGAGCAGTGAGGTTGGCGTAGGACGTGTTGGAGGGAAGAGTCAGAGCTCTACGCTGGAAATGAACACTGGGCTGATGCTTGAGACCTTGAGGAGTGAGAGGCAGACAGAGACGCGTCACAAAACATCTTTCATGTTTAATGAATCCAGTTTTAGGAAGGAGAATTTTTCTTGTCCTCTTAGGTTTGTTGCTAATCATCAAAATATCCCAGACTTAGTATACAGTATTTACTATACAGAAAATATTTCACTGTTTTTCATAAATGTGGAATTATGTGAATACACCGGCATTTAAAGGATTAAAATTAGAAGAAGAAGAAGAAGAAGAAGACTTTATTGATCCCACAATGGGGAAATTCAACCTCTTCATGTAACCCATCCTTTTTTACACACAAGTGAACACAAGGAGCAGTGGGCAGCACATTACTGCGCCCGGGAATACTAATGAATATTTGGTGGTTATGACCGGGACTGATGTTGGTTAAAATATTAAACTCATTGAAAGTGGGAAGTAATAATAATATATATCATTTTATGCTAATTTTATCCTCTAAGGACATCAGAGCAATTTTCTGCTCAATTTTTTGAGGCTAAAGACTTTTTCTGGCATGTTGTCCACATTTAGGTTAGTTGAGGTAGATAAGATACATGGGGAGAGGGGGATGAACTGCCAAAATTAAACTGGAAATGTTTTAATTATTGAAATCATTCTTAAATATCATACTATGAAGATATCCCAATTTTTTTTTTTCTAGTTAGGTTCTTTATTTTTTGATGTTATACGAATAAAGCAAAGAATTAGAGAAAGAAAATTGAACACAAATGCAAAAGAATAATCACATTGCCTAATAATGTAACAATGTATGTCAATAACAGGCACATACTAATACAAATCTTGTAATTTTGTCACTTGTGTCATTACTGGTCATCACACACACCTATAGCTGCCAGTAGCTCCTCACAGCTCACTGATTTGTTGAACAACTGGCTGTTGGGACACAAACGCATTACTTGAAGCCTGACAAGATTTGCAATCTTGTGATCCTGTGATTTCATGGAAATATAACGATGGAAGATTTTAAGGGATAAAAATGAAGTCAGGAGGTTTTATCTCACAGCCTCAGTCCATCTTGCACACTGATGTTGTTCAGGATGTTTTACAAGGCACTTTTCTACTCCTCGTCTTCTCCTAATGCCTTGTTATAAATTCAGCCATCAAATTAGGCTTAATGGAGGCAACTCCAGATCGATACAGTAGAGATAATACCTTGCATGACTTTTTCTCTCGGACAGCTTGATGCTACTTTCTGATATTTTGCCGTTCAATTAATAGATGCCTTTTCATTTCTCCCCATCGCTGCCTTCCATCCAGTCTCTGCCTCCCATTAACAAATTATACATAAAGCGCAATAAACAGTGAAAACTGCATGTAGTACTCAGCAAGGTGATGTCATTGTGGTCGGACTGTACCGAGTGCACATTCCTGAGCAGTGAGACACACATCCAGCTGTATATGGGTGTTCGCTGGGTTTCTAGTTGTACTCTACATGGTTTTGGCTCTGCAGTGAGTTCATCTTTTAACTTTCATGTTTCTGTCCGAGGATTTTTCTTGAAGTTCAGGTGTGGATGTTATTTCCCCTCTGCGGCTCTGTTTTTCTAAAAGGAAATGACCCCGTTTCTGTTCTTTGTGTGTTCTCTTCCTCGACTCTTCTTTTCTTTTTTCCCTCCACTTTCCTCTCACCTCATCTGTTCCTCCTTCTGTTGGACACTACTCTGCCCATCCCCCTTTCTCCCCTATTCTCTACAACTGCTCCACCCACAACCCCACTTTCCAGCACATACTGTATCATCCTCCTCCTCCTGTTCTCCCTCTTTTATTCTCTTTCCTCGTGCCACATGCCAAGGTTTATCACTCCCCTGGGCGCCCCAAGTTCACAACATCGTGACAAACAGTGTCGGACAGAGAGCAGAAAATACACTCCACTCAGGCGCGTGCTTTGGGCAGTGTGTACTCAAGAGGTTTACATGTTAATGGTGTCTGTATATTTATGTGTCTGTGAAGTTTTTTTTCTGGCAGACAACACAGCTGACACATTAAATTACTCCCCTGTCGGTCACAGACACACAAAAGACCCAGCAGACAAAAGAGGCTATATTGATTCTGCCTGAGTGAGAAAGCCTTATCTAATATAATTACACACACCTTAACAAAGAGGCAGACTAACAAAGACAGCCACATGATTTGTATCTGTGCATGTGGGGACAGAGGACGGTGGACTTTTATTCAACAGTAGGCCAATTAATGCCAATGAAGGGCTAATTATTTTCCGTTTTTATTTGAACACAAATATGTTAATTTATCAGGGTTTTCTTTTGTTTTTACAAAATGGACAAAATAAATCAGACGAGAACTCAAGTTTATCAATTTATTTGTCTTGTAAATACAGACTTGCAGAGGATGCATAGTCAGAAGCCTGATTTTGTTGATAATAATAATAATAATAATAAATGAATACAGCTGAAAATACAACACCTTTTAGATGCATGGAAACATAAAAATCTGGGGGAAAACAGATTGAAGTATCATTCTCGATCTTGAAAAGCAGTTTGTAAACAAATCAAAAACAATCTCACCTTTAGTGCTTATGTAGCTGTTCAGGAGCTTAAGATCACTTTCACTTGCAAGCTTTTTGATCCCACCACACCACATGTTATTCATAATTGAGAAGTTTAACCTCCTCTGCAGAGGACGATTGTGTGATATGATCAAAAGCCCCATGACAACTTCTAATGGTCCTTCTGGTGAGAACTGGATGAGACTAGTTTAAAACCATTCTGGTTCTATTAAAATATTTGGGTGTTTTCTGGTAAAATGAACTAGAAAGGTAACTCAGTGCGTGTCTTTCTCCAGAGATACCCACTGGATTGTCTGACCATGCGAGCAAAAACAAAGATTTATTCATATCCTATCATGCCTAGCTTGAGTGAACCATAACATATTAGGTATGGAATTGATCTGAAAATGCTACAGTTCAGAATAAGACCAAACTTTTCTGTCAGTTCTTATGTCAGTTTCTGAACCACAACAGAGGCCACAATGTGGCCTGCAGTGTAATAGGAATGGTCTGCTTTTTATCCTAGCCAAATGCCAGAAATATCATCACTATGTGATTTTTCTTCCCAATAAATTACAGATTTTAAAAGTTGTGAATCACCAGAACCACGACAGGTCGTTGAGCATACAGCACAAAAAATATTAGACCGATGGGTCCGGTAGTATGAGTGATGAGTGAGATGAGCTGCAGACAGACATATACACACACAACAAACTGCTCCTCCAGACTCACGCTGGGCAGATAATGAGCTGAATACACACAGGCAGGAAAAGCCTCCTCACACACACAGCATTTACCTTGTAATCCTGAAACAATCTCCACAACATCTTCATACACCGTCAGAGTCGCAGCTCTTTCTGGTAGCAGTTCCAGGCTGATGGAAGAAAATACTGGAACACAAATAAGTACACACACACACACACACACACACACACACACACACACACACAGACTACATTAAGGGAGAGAATAACTCCACAATCAGATAAGAAACAAACTGCAGCAATCTACCTGGCCACTTTACTGATCGCTATCCGACATAACAAGTCATTAAACCATCTTTATACATTTTTAATAGTCCTGCTTTCATCCTGTCTGCTGTGCAGGACACAAGTCTGACCCAGCAAACTGCAGCAAACTGCACTTCTTTCCTCTTCCTTCCTTTCTTTCACTCCTCCATTGTTCAGAGCTGGTAAGCGTGATAATCCAATTGGCCGCCGTTCCGTTGGCTCATAATAACCCCCCCCCCCCCCTCTTGTCTACCTCCCCACTGCAACACACTCATACACACACCAACACAAACACTGTACTGCTGCCTCCTGGGGGGTATTTTGTGTGGAAGTGTGTGTGTGTGTGTTGAAAGGAAAGCTTAAGCAGCCCCCTTGCTGGTTTTTGGCATCTACTGTAATAAATTAGTAATGGAGCACTCCACTCATCATTAGCTCTCACACCTGGCACAAACTCTCACTATTTATATTTTGCAAAAGCATACACACAGTGAACCGGCTGCACACAATCAATAACCTGCAAGCCCACACTCCCAATATGGCCATTTCATAATATCCTTTCTGCATTTGTCCTAAAATAGCTCCCAGGCTCTAACTCACAGACACACACACACACACAGACACACAGACACACACACACACACACACACACACACACCTACCAGGTAACCTGGAGGGAGTCCAGGGCACAGAGTTTGGCACATATCCCTGTTTGGTTGCGGTGACGACCAACGGTGTCCCGAGGCGGTAGTGGAAGCGCAGGAAGGTGTTGCCGTCAGGTGATGAGGTTTCCGTGGTTACTGGAGTGTGGTTGGTGAAGAGCTGTATGGAGGCTCCTCCCAGGGGCTGGTGGGTGCTGGCATCGCTCAGGTGAACCTTCAGAGTCACCTCTGTGAACAAACAGAGGGAGTGTTGGTGTGAAGAGCCCGCAGAGAGGAGTGACTTACAGACTTTAAGCACAGTGGAGTTATAATTACTGCGGTCCGAAATACAGTCATCGCTTTAACTGAGTTTGTTCCAGTGCCAGGCCCTTTGCCTACAATCCAAATCCGGGCCAAACACAAAGAGACGGCCATCCTCCGACTGTTTCCTGGACTTCAGCCAACAGTATTTCCTCTTTAAAACAATGGAGCATTTCCCTCTCTCAAAGAAGCCTTGGACCAGAAGGGGAAAACATCTATATATATATATATAGAATATAAACACCTTCACTAATGGAGAGGATGAATAAAATAATTTACACAGACTGCCTGTTGATTGATGAACACTCACGCTAAAGACGCCTACAGACTGAAAGATAAAAATAATCCTACAAGATCACTGCATGTCACATTGTGTGATGGGTTTATTAAAGTCTACAAATCCTGCGTCACACCGATGTTATTTTACAGATAAAACAATTAACTAATTAACTGAGAAAAGTATTATATGAATTGAATTTATTAGATGCTGCCCAAGGACAAAAAAGCAATGCAAAAACAAGTATGTCGCCAACTCATGACATAAATCAGTGCTGCTCTCTTGATTCGAAAAAAAAAAACTGATACGGATACGGAAAAAAACAATCAACCAGCTATCGTGTAGTGCCGGCAATTTCATGCTTTAAAAAAAAAAAAGAGGAAAAGGGAGTTTTAACTAGAGGACGAGCACTGTGGGATTTTTGAGATCAATGTTGATTTTAGGGTGGCTAATAGGATTTGAAATAAAAATTTTAATACAATGCAGATAATGGAAAATACTCAAGTGAAGTAAGTATTTAATACAACATTGTACTTTAGAAGAGAATCTGAGTAAATGTACTTTCCACTGCAGCCACACAAGGTAAAAAAAACAAAACAACAACATCTATTTACTCCACTGGAGAGAAACAGTTCAAACACTGTGAGGTCCATTTTTACCACAAGTGGAAAAACAAACAAAAAGTCAATTTTAGCTTTGTATCCCAAAGGTACGATAAAAACAAACTTGGTACAAAAACACTATAATTTAACATCCACATAAGCTATCGCTCTCCCTCTGTCTTCACACATGACAACCTAAACCCTGTTTGATCATTGGCTGCTGGTTGACCCGCGGTGACCTTTCAATTAAGGCTGAAAGGGTTTCTTCGTCCTTCTCCCTTCACCTAAACATGTCCACCTCCCCCATACTGACTGCAACTGAAATTCGCCGTAACTCTTTCTTGTAACCCCACCCTCCGTGACACACACACACGCTAACAACACATACATACCCCTGGCTAGACTCAGCCCCCTCCCCCCACTCAGGGATCCTGCGGTCAGCGAGGAACCACTCTGACAAATCTAGTGAGAGTTCAGCCTGAGTGCAGCAGGCTCCACCTAAAAACAGAGCGCTGCACCAAATGATACCTTTGCCTGGGTGGAAGTCAGGAGGTTTGGCAGGCCAACGTGTCAATTTCGGACCATACACATCATTACTGTGAAAGGTCTGGTGTGAAGATGTGCTCTGTGGCTGCTTTCTGACCCTTCACTTCATTCCTTCCATTATTACATTTGCACTGCCACAGAAAACAAAAAGATGTCTGACAGAAAAACTCCACGCTGCGTTAAGATTTGGTGTGTATGTGTGTCAGTGTGTGTATAGGAGAGATCATGACCTCACTTCCTGTCCCACTCCCTCTCTCATGCTGTTAGGGGTACCAGCTGTGCTCACTTTAAAAAGAACTCCCATGGGAGGCTTCAGATTGACAAATGCAACAGTCCCCCTCCCAATCCTCATCCAATTAATCACTACTGCGGTGACATCATTGTTAAACAAGCTAGGAGTCTCTAGGAGAAGATGTTTGGCCTGAAGAATGACGGAGGACCTCGATTCTGCAGCAAAACCTGCACCTCCATAACCGCTCCTCGCTGTATTGACTCCTTATCTCAGTGTGTTGAGCACCATATGGAGGATAAAAGCATCAAAGAGAGTTTTGCCTGACCAACGCTGCGATCTCAGACCAATTATCTCAGGCAGCAGCAGCCAAAGCAGCAGGGTGGTTGTGTGTGTTTGTACGAGAGTAGAAAGAGAGAGACCCAAGAGGAGAAACTAGAGAAGACAGAAGTAGAGTGTGTATGTTTTTCAGCCCACTACAGTTTGAATGAATGTGTGTTCGGTGTATTAATCAGAAGTTACAGGCAGGCGAAGCATTCTTGCACCATGAAAGTGAGGTGTGATAAACTGGAAATGCATGATATGGCTGGCATCCATTGGGTGTGTGAGGGGGTTTGGTGTTCTTCCAAACAGAGGAGGGGGGGGGGAGCAGATGCTTTCTACACACAAGGCTGAGTGGAAAGCTTGCCTGTACACAACATCCAGTAAAACAGTTGCTGCTCATTAGGATCAGTGGTTTACCTCATGCTTCTAGAGTTCAGGGTGATATTGGTGGGGGAAGGAAACTAAATTATCTTGTTTGTAATCACCAAACATAGACAAAATATGTTTCCATCCACCTGTTTTTATGTGCATTGTAAGTTTGCACCAAAAAAATCTTGAGCGGAAATGCTAAATATTTTAACCTGAACATCCAATTGTGATGAAGTGTCTAAATTCAAAATGTATAATAATGAATACTGGCATCTTGCTCCTTGTGTGCTCTCGCTGCATGTCTGTGTAGGCCTTGGAAGAGCTCTGATTAGTGATCTTTAATTACTTCATTTCCAAAGACCCTCTTCTTCTGAAATGATTTAATGGCACCCAACTGGAGAAAATACTATGTGGAATCGTTTTGTTTACGATCCAATCTTCAACAAATCACAGTAATATGTTGAGTAGTGTGGGAAGACGCTAACAGCAAACTCATTTTGCACCATCTCGAGCAGGAGCACATGGTTGAGAAGACCATGAAAAAAATCATGTGACAAGAGTGCAAGGGCTCTTGAAACACTGAAGCTGTTTAAATAACAAAGTGATGTATTGTTAGATATCTAAAAAAGTCTGAAAGTCATTTATCACATTTGTTCAACAAAAAGAAAGCAATGCTTTCAAGCATTGAAGTCTATGAAAACTGCACCAACGCATGTCCCTTTAACATCAAGCTCTAACCGACTGTTTGTGCCTTTCTGGATGTAATGACTTGCTCAACCACAGCAAAAAGAAAAACTCAACGACTGAAGCTATTTGTTTACCATTCAGATAAATACCAAACATCTGACTCTCAGTGTGGTGATCCTCCAAAAAAAGTAAATAGGCCTTTCAAAACTGTTATGGGAACAAAATGAGGAATACACAAAAGGTCAATGTGATTAAGTATGAATCATCAACAGGGACAAAAGGGAAAAAATGGAAAAGCATGTTGCAACGTGCAACATGTGTAAACGCAGAAAAACACACACACACGCACGCACACACGCACACACACACACACACACACACACACACACACTGTTGAACTGAAGTGCTGCCATTATAAACACAGAAAAGGGCTATCAATAGATGTTCGGCCTGCTATTTTCCCTCATCTGGATTAAAAGTGAGATTAGATAACGGCCGTTAATCCCATTAACTCAGCAGGAGGGGATGCAGCAATTAGGTTACATCATAATGTCTCAGGCTGGACAGCAAATGGACTCTTCATTCTACTCCAGTAAATATTCCTGACTACACACTGTACCACACAACGCCTTGCGGCTGCTCTTTGGCTCAGGAGGTTGTTGACCAGCTCCTAAATTGATGCTTTCTCATGACCTGATGTATCCTCCCCAACTTGGATCTGCTGTTAGCACTCACACCGGCATCTTGTGATTAAAATCAAGCTCAGCTAGCTGGTGACAATATGATTGGATTGGTCTACTTCCTGGCAGCCCTTGTCCAGTAGCTCCAGTGAATGTTTGTCTGCTCGAGATGCAATGCCATGCCTATTATGGGCAGCAGCAGTAATGTGAGTGAGATCTATATCCGCGGGTAGATTGTCTGTCTGGCTCCACTCATCCATGTTGTCTACTGGTCAGACCAGGAGAAGTCCTCAGTATCGACCTGAACATAACCCCCCTGGGTACAACTGAAGGTCAATCTGAGGCAAAGTGAACGCCAGAGAGAGACAGAGAGTGGGAAAGAAAGTGAAAACAGAGAGGAGAAAGAGGTCGGGACAGACTATACCTTGTTCTTAAGCAGAGTTTGTTGTTGTGAATTCAGCTGATTTTCGTGGTGCAGAAAAAGCCTGATGACAAGCCTTAGAGCAGAACTACATCAAAATCTAAGCATAAAATTACAAAATATCAGAAACTAACTTGACTTTGTGAGGGGAACTGGTGCTCAGTGTTGCTTTTTTTAGACCCTGACTGATTTACAGCATTAGTTACTGTATGTTTACATTCATACTTGTACTGTAAACACAGTTGTAGTGAGAGGACCAAATATAGAGCAGGCAAAAATGTAAGCTAACACAGATGACTGTGATGTCTGCGTGCTTGTGCATGCAAGTGAGAGATAAAAGTGACGGATGTTGCTCCGCTTTAATAGTTACTATGACAGGTCAGCTTTGAAGTCAGTGACTGAATTAGACGGCAACAGATTATTGTGATTCATGCTGGCTTTCAAACTTTGAATGAGTCTGCTGCTGCAGTGACAGGATTCCCCCTTTATACACTGCTTTCTGCACACACAAGAAACTTTTCCTTAATTTGATTTTTTTTATCTCTAACTCTGTTTTGGATTGAGCTTTTATTACTATTTTATTCTATTGTTTTACTGTTTTTTTAGTATTTTATTGTTTTTATTGTTTTTATTTATACCTATTTGTGTATGATTTATTCTATTTTAATAACTGTACAGCACTTTGGTCAACTGAGGTTGTTTTTAAATGTGCTCTATAAATAAACTTTGACTTGACTTGACTTGATTCCGTCTTCTTCTGTAAGTAGTAATATAAAGCATAAGACAAAGCAGGAAATCATCACATTACAAAAGCTAGAACCAGAGATTGTTTGGCAAGTTTGATTAAATAAATTACATAAACAATTAATCAATTATCACAATTGCTGATTTTGAGATAATCTACTATTTGCTTCAGCTCTAGTTTTTTTTTTTTAGCTTTGCTACATGTTTTGTATAAATGCACATAATGTATAGTATTCTTGTTTTAAAAAGTTACTTATCTGGTTGTTGATGCATATATTTGTCCTTCTACTTCTGTACACTATAATTTGTATTTCATTTTGCACTACGTGCACTTTGTTTACCTCACATGTATATATGCACAGTTTAAAAATGTCTCTCATAGTTTGCTTTTTAATTAAGTAGGTGTATGTAAGACCTGTATGTTTCTTTGCCTTTTTAAAATCTTGTTTTAAATTTGCACAGCTGCTGTAACAGAAAAATATCCAATTGGAACAAATAAAATACTTACGTTTACTTTCTACTTTTAACACTTTAATTTCCCTCTGTGGGGCTTCAGTAGAATTAAGTTTATTTCTATCTTATTTTCTCTTATCTTACAAGTGACTTATGTGAAGTTGAGTAGAAATAAATATCCTACTAAGATGAATAATTAAGGTTATTTTTAAAATAACTTTGAGTTTAGGACTGGACAAAACAAAATCTGAGTAGGTCAACTTGGGCACTGGGAAATTGTGATTGCCCACTATTTTCTGACATTTGACAGATGAACTGATCACTTGATCAATCGAGAAAAGATCCATTATTTGCAGCTCCAGCACAAAGGCCAAGTAAAAAGTTTGAGCTTTGTTTGAGCTCTTGTACTTGCTTTTGTTTGACACCTGAACAAGGTGGATGGTTGCAGTCACTGACTTGAGGACCTTTTGGTTAGAAACAACACAGATCAGCAAAACAGTAATGTCCTTTCGTATAAAACGTAAAGTTAAAACAGTGCAAGCCCTTTAATATTACAAGATGTATACATTCTCCTTCTTCCCAGATGGACTATCACAAAGAGAGAGAGTGTTTCTGAAATGCTAAAAATGACAAATCACAGCAGCTGGACTCCTCTACTGCATTATTCTGGACAATATGAGGACATGTTTCAGTCACTACCACTAACAAAGCATTTCGCAGATATATAGCTACACCACATTGAAGAAACACTATTTTGAAAGGTTATCCAGGGACATAAAACCATGCTGGATCACTAGCATTGCAGGGAAGTTTTCTTATGCTCTTTCTGCCACCAGCTAACTTGCTAATGCTAGCTAACTTTAGGTCACATCAGCATCCGAGCAGGCTAGCGGCACCATTAGCCACTGAGCTCATTCTTAACGACAAAATGTTCAAAGCACTTTTACCTTCTGTGGCCGTGTCCTCCGGTAATGTTTTGGCGACAGCTCTGGAGGAAAGGTGTCCCAAAAGGCAGAGTACAATCGCAGCGGCTCGTCTCCAGTCCACAGCCCGCATCATTGCAGATGTGTGTATCAAGGGTTGAAAAAACAAAACAAAGTAGGAGCCAAATCTTTTGCTTTTACTAACTCACTGACCGGCCACATCAGCGGACAGTCGCTTTATTCCGCAAAGGAGGTGACACTCCATGTTTAGCAGCATCAGCATTCCTGTTTTTTTCGCCTGTAAAGCCGTGTTTCCTCTGTGCCGTTGTGCATCCCCCGGCCCTTGTGCCGCTCGGTCGGTTTTTTTTTTTCATCGACGGGTCAGAGAGGAGGAAGACGGCCCCATTCCTCTGAGCCACATGCCCCTGAACAGCACCAACAGGCGGCTTCTTCCATATGCAGTACCGCTAACATCTGCGGTCCTCCAGCGCCATCTGTCGGCCAAATGATGGAAGGTTCATTATAGCTTTTACAGTTTTTTTCTCAGTCGCTTTGGTGCATTTCACACATTAACATTTGCACAACAGTTAATAGATTTCTCAAAACAATTAGTATTGTAGCTGCCGTCAGAGACAGTTATACAGTTTAAGTTCATTTTATACTTTGAGTCAACAATTAAATAATTTACTTTAAAAAGATCATATTTTTGTTAATAATATATTTTAAGTTCATGATGCACAGACAGGGAAAGATGTGTATTCCATAGCGGAACTAATGTTGTTATGTTAGAGGGGTGGGGCATTATTCAGACGCACTCTACACAGCACAAGAGTAACAGCGCACCTGGCATGTTAATTAGAAGATGACGATAAGAAGATGCTGAATAACGATACAGAGTGAATAAGACCCGACTTTGAAGTTTCCTTTCTTACTCCCTTTGAGTTAACGCGGCCAATGAGCTATGTTTACGTTATGTTACACATGTTTAAGATGCTCACGGAGTAACGTGGTGGGTTAATTGCGTTTCAATTTATGTAAAATGTAAACAAAGCATATTCTTATTTTATTAAGTAAATCGAGTACATTATGTAAGGTATTTTTATGTTTGGAAGATATTTCTTTAATGTTATTCTCTATGGAAAACGCTTTGTATTATATGGCACTCACTTTATGATTTGTTTATTTAATTTATCTAGTTCTCACGGCATGACGGCGATGTGCAAATAAATGACCGTGCATAACAGGAACAACTTGTGTTCGTGATTTCAACTGAGGGAGTAACAAGTACAAACAGCAAAACCTACTTGATAACCTGCAAAAGCGTTTCACTTGCTCAAAATGGATCATAGCTCATTCCTCAGAAGCAAGTATTCATGTCGAAGAAAGTGTCAGTGTCATCACGATGAAAAGTCCTGACATCATTGTTTATGAACAAGATAGTCAAATGTCTCTGTCATGTTTTCATTATGACAGTTTACTCTGGAAATGTTTTCCAATGCAAAAAAGTCAGATCTTGGTGACGCTACCTGAAAATGCTCAAGACAGCACTTTAAACTATTTGCACAGCCATTTGAAAACTACAGTAAAGTTACACATTACTGTATTTAGTGAGGTAACTGAGTACAACACACTGAATATGTATGATTCACATTTTTATTGCATATGCTCTTTTCAATTCTAATTTGTTTACAGCATTGTGCAAAAGGGGAAAAAACCCTTATTTCCAACAAACATAAAGTCCCTTTGGGTCGAGCTGTGACAGTCCAGTGTCACAGTGTTGTAGAAATGGTCCTCACTGAAATGATGGAGGCTTAAACTGACAGAATGTAGTAAAAACAAATGCATCAATAAATAAGTCATATAATTAAAATGGAATATAAGAATACACTTTTTACACTTTAAAATCACAAAGCAACCATGTATCCATTTTCCTAGCCACCAATCAGTTGATAAAATAAATTAAAGTGGAATTATTTCATTTAATTCTATATGCTTGAGGCATTTTTTCCACAAAAGATAACCCATGACTGACAAAATGTCGTAAAAGCTTATTAGATCAAGTCCAAAGTCAAAAATGTAACTAAATGCATCAGTAAATAATATTGTTGTTAAAATAAATAAAATTGGAGTGTGAGGAAGAGAAAATCATTTTTAGTCCTTTACACTAATAAATTCAATTATTTTTAACCTTATTTTTTTTTATTTTGAACCCATTTTGGCCTCCATAAAAATATCACATGGAATGCAAAATATCCACATTGATCATTAAGTAATTTAATCATCAGGCCTGCCAAGGTTATTTTCTCAAAGATTATTCTATCCATTAAGGTATTTAAAATCCCTTGACCTTTTATGTTGTGCCACATGGAGGTCAACAGTTCAGTCAAAATTGTCCAATATTCTGATTTATGATCAAATACCTAAGTAATGACCTTTCAACAGCAGCAGCAGTGTTGGGTGTTACTCCAAAAAAATCACTGGCACTGCCAGACAAAACACTAAACTAATTACATTCTGAAGTAACCTTATTTTCATGTCCTCATAGTGTGCATTTCTTGGCATGTGTTTATTTACATACTCTGCCAGTTTAGAGATTAGATTAGTTTAGAGTTTTAGCTGCAAACAGGTTACACTGCTGTTTCAACATCCAGCTGAAGTCGGGTATTGAAGAAGTCAGGCTCTTGTTGTTAAAGGTAATTTTTCTTTTTTATTCTTTTTTTTGTCTTTGTATGTGTCTTTAGGGTTGTGAGACTGTGGCAATCACTGCTGTAGGTTATATGATCTTGATAGATCACATTAAAAAAACAGGCTAGTGTATAAAGTGAGTATCTGCACTGTTTAACCCATTGAAGCCTGGAAAGCGGATACGTCGTTTTGTAGTATTTGTATAAGCTCTCAAATACTTTTTGAATTTCATTTCTATCTGCTACAGAGGCTGAAAAATCTATTATTTAGTAGAAGCGTTGACACTTCTGTTGAATTTCCAGAAAAACTTCAGGTTTTAGGGGCTTATTTTAAAATCGCCCAGAGGTTTTACAGGCAGTTTTAGGCGTCAATGGGTTAAGTATGCAGTCATTTTGCAACCACTGTCAAAATTGTTCTCATCACCTTTACACAACAAGGAAGTTCTCGAGGTTCATAATTAACGGTCAAATGCAGAGCAGGTTTTGGTGCCAACGACTGAGGGAGGCATCTTCATTGAACAATGGTCTTAGTTTGTCTGAAACAGCTGTGGTATGATGTCATTTATCTACTTTAAAAATCTATCTGCCCTCCAGGTCTTTTATCCACACTTTACTGTCCAGATCAAATCCAAGGGATCAGTCTATGTTCTTTTTTCTGTCCTTGGATCCATCTGTTATTGTTTTCATTTTCTTGGTATATGGCATATGTTCACCATATTTGACTAAAACGGATGAACAAAAAAGTGCAAAGAATAAAACCCTATCTCAGTTCCTCATACCTCAGAGCACTGTGGTTCCATTCTGTTCATCTCTTCAATGATATGTAATTTTAGTTTTGGTTCTTATTATTCCCAAAACTAGCAGAAGGTCTTGTGATCCTCATTCGAAATTTCAGAATTGAAAAAACAGTTTAGCATTTGATAAATAGTTGGCACTTCACCTATTTGCTAAATACTGTCAACAATTCCATGTAAAACATTAAATGTCGCTTAAACTTAAAAACGTAACTACTACAGTGGGGCTCTAATGGGTTTAATGAACAAATATGAACTCAGATCTACATTTGAAGTTAATTGCCTTTATCAGTCGAACATATCATGTTTATAAGCATTTAGATGGATCTGAAAAAAAAATGAAATGCATGTACTATCATAAATTCCATCAAATGTATATGATGTTTCATGGTTTACCAACTTGATCCTTCCCAAAACATTCAAAAGAACCCTAAAATCTATAAATGATGAATAATTTGTTGCAAACAATATTGAATCAGTCATGGATTAGCTTCATCACTCATATGACGTAGAAAAGCTCAAATACTGTCCACTTTTAATTCTCTCGTTTTAATATTTGCTTGCTATGCGAATAAGTGCATTAAATATATGTTCCCTTTTGAACAACCTAAAAGTTGTGTTACATTAATTTATTTGTATTTACCAACATGCTCCAGAACAGCACCAACAGGCTGCTCCTGCTCTCATCTATGGATCGCCCAACATGGAGCATTACTCATGACATGAGAACAAAAAATCTGTCAGACAAGTTTAGTTATAAAATCATGTTACCTGTGCTTCTGTTATTCATGCTGTTTTTTTTTTTGGTTTGTTTTTTTAAGGAAACAAACAACTTTGATGAAATTGTTATTTGGTGCATGATGAAAAATGTCTATAACTGAAGTAGTCTTTTGTCGTTCTGTCTTTTATTTTCAGTTCAGTTCAGTTCAGTTCAGTAGTCCCTTTATTGTCATTGATCAAGTAACAAGTACCATTACAACGAAATTGGCCATCGTCCTATCCAAACGTACACAACACACACAAACAATCAATATGACGAAGGTAAACAGGACAGGACGACAGGGTGAGAAGAGAGAGAAATACAGCACACGTGAGGAGAGGAAAGGAGGAAAAAAGCATGAAAAAAAAAACTCAGCACATGAGCATAATAATACATTTTCACAACAACATGAACAGGCTTTTGACATGCCACATGGGAAGGGGGGAACCAGCATAGTCTTTCAGTGGTGTAATTTTGTTTGTTTTTGTGCCAGTTAGACAAGAATCATAGCAGTGCTTTCATCCCCTTCAGCAGCAAATATATATCACACACATTAACCCAGTAAACAATACAACCTTCAATACATGGGAGAGTGGTGTATGATTTACTGTCTTTTGACCCCCTTTTATGCTCTACATATCTGGAGCAAACTCCCAGAAAAATGCAGTTTAGAGATGCCGCTTTTTCCTAAAAGGGCGAAGCCGAGTGTGCTGGATAGATTAACCCATAAGAACCCATGGTGACACCCGTGTAACAAACACGTTAAATCTTCTTTTATTTGTTACTAGGCTAAGTTTAAACCCATTTAACAATTCTAATCTGTTAATATGGTGTCCTGTATTGCATTTAACTTGTTTTGACCATATTTCCTGAACAAATTAAAGTCACAATTTTGATAAACAAAAAGACACATTATTATACATATTATTATTATTATTATTATTATTATTATTATGCTACTTAAAAACAAATCTAGAAAATAATTTGTTGTTAAACAGAACTAATATCACAATTTTGATAGATGTTGTGGAGATGCAGAGAAAACAGCAAATTTGTGTCTAGTTTTTTTTAAATACGAAATATTATAAACATAAATATTATAAACATAAATACTATAAGCGCCCAATGTAATGTTTATGTGACATCACAGATCTTTGACATTTAGGGATAGCGTTTTTTGAAAACACATCAGAAATGGTGGTATATCCCCCGTAACTTTCCTTTAAGGATAACTGGGTCTGGGTTCTTATGGGTTAAGGAACTCCTCTCGTTTAGTGATATGCTAAGTGCTGATCTAAAACAGGTTAGACTGCTGTATTCCCCTCAACAAGGAACTATCGACTACTGTCTTTCCCCTGTTTCATTGTTTTGCACGACAATTACGTATGTGTAGTGCAGATTGGTTAAAGAGATACAGTATTTGTTCAGACAAACAGACTCCAGCGATGAAGACCTGCAGCCCAGACATGAAGCTCGTGGCTCTTGTGACCCTGATGATCAACAGCTACTGTGCCTTCTCACAAAGTAAGAATGATCATTTAACTTCACTTGAAAAATGATTATTAAGAGTTTCTGTAATGATTGAAATGTCCCAAAGGGAATAAAGACAGCACCAAGTGTTGGTATGCGATGTTAGGTTTCGACTGACAGATCTATAATTTTTCTCATTTCCACTGTATTGTTTTTCAGTTCCTCATAAAATTCTCTTCCTTGTCGGCTGCTTCGACAATGGCACATCTGAAGTACACTATGAGTTTGATGCAGAGGAGACGTTATATGTGGATTTTGACAGACAGGAGGCTGTTTACACTATGCCCAGATTTATTGTGGATGACCCAAGCAAAATATTTGACACGCATGTATTTGAGAGTGCCAAGGAATGCAGGGACCTTTGTGTAGGAGGTCTGAGATCCTACAAACTGGAAGAAGGAAATCCCCCAGAAAAAACAGGTGAATGAACCTGAACATTTCTCTCTCTAGTGATGTGATTAATAAAATGCTTAAGGTGTTTATCTTTTGTCCCTCTAAAGATCCCCCTATCAGCATTCTCTACCCTGCAGACGATGTCCAGCTGGGCGTTGAGAACAGCCTCGTCTGCTTCGTGAATCATTTCTATCCACCTCACATCAAAGTCACCTGGACCAGAAATGGTCAACAGGTGTTGGAGGGGGTGTCACTCAGTCGATATTATCCCAACAATGATCAAACCTTCCACCAGTTCTCCACCCTGACATTCACGCCGAGGGAGGGGGACATATACAGCTGCACTGTGGAGCACTTAGCCCTGGACAGGCCTAAAACAAAGATCTGGGGTGATTGTTTTACCTTATGAAGCCACTTTATAATACAATATTTGTTGTAAAATACTCCCCTGTGTCTGCAAATATTTTCTCATGTTCTCCTATTTTCTCCACAGAACCGACATCGAACCGTCCTCACAGTGTTGGACTAGACGTGTACTGTGGAGTGGGCCTGACTGTGGGCTTGTTGGGAGTCGCAGCTGGGACATTTTTAATGGTGAAGGGACACCATGGACAGTTTTAGGGAGATTATACACATGAAATTGATGATGTTGATATGCAGGAATATTACAATTTTGAAAAATGCACAGATTATCCTCCTAAATTGATTTGGTTTCCTGAGAGGTATGAATATCAGGTCTGAAAGAGAGTCTGAAATGTACACTTTCCAAGGAAATATTTCTGTGGAGGGGGCGTGGTGCATCAGCTGCAGGAGAGAGGTGTGGAGAGGGCTCAGGAGAGCAGCGCCAGGTGAGAGTGATTAACACAACTGCACAGCATTAGCTAATCACTCTCTCCCTTTTAAAACACAGTAGCGTGCTGGACCTGGAAGGCGGAGTGACTGGAGCACACACACAGTCTGGACCAGACAAGGAGACAGAGCACGGCAGCATAAAGCCTGTGAACGGCTCTGTACACTGTTGATAACCTGCATTAAATAAAAGTATCCTGAACGTTGATTATACTCCGTGTCCTACCTGCTGAGGAGAACTCACGGTGGCTCAAACTACGCCACATTGGCGCCTGAACAGGGACTCAGCAGGTAGAGATGTCGGAGCCACAAACGCCGGTGACCACGCTGGCGCAGATGCTGGCGGAGGTTGCAGCTATGAGCCGGGACCAGGCAGCGCTAAACAGACAACAACTGGCCGCTCTCCAGTTCCAGGCAGAGAAACAAGCTGAGCTTCTGGAGGTGATGGTTAACCGGGTTGGGGGGGCGTCGTCAGCCCCCTCGTTCGCTGGTGTCACGATCCAGAGGATGGCGGCCCATGATGACCCCCAGACGTACCTGGACATGTTCGAGGCGACGGCGACGGCATGCAACTGGCCGGAGGAAGAGTGGGCTGTGCGCCTGCTTCCTCTGCTGTCGGGAGAGGCGCAGACGGCGGCATTCGGCCTACCCGGACCCTCCCGGTGTCGGTTCAGGGACATCAAGCGGGCAGTTCTGGACAGGTTGGGGTTCTCCACAGAAGACCAGCGGCGCAGGTTCCGGGGGACCAAGCTGGGTCCCGCGGATCGGCCATTTGTCTACGCGCAACAGCTGAAGGATGCGGCGACCAGGTGGCTTCAGCCGGGGAGCTCTGCGGGCGAGGCGCGGCTGCTGGAAACCGTGGTTTTGGAGCAGTTCGTGGAGGGGCTCCCAACGGCCACCTCGGACTGGGTGCGCTGCCACCGCCCGGCGGATCTGGCGGCTGCCATAACCCTGGCGGAGGACCATCTGGCTGTTCTCTCCTGGGGCCGGGCACATGAGGGTCGGCCAGTCTCTCCCGTCCGTCCCATACCGGCGCCCCGCAGGAGACCGGTGCCGGGTCCCCAGCCCTCCACGCCGGCTAGACCCTCTCCTCGCCCGCGCACTAATCCTCCCTCTCTTTTTTATCCTTCCCAGGCTCCAGCCGCTACGGGCGCTGCTCTCGACCCACAGAGGGTTCCTCAGGCGGCAGGGCAGGAGTGCTGGAGGTGTGGACAGCCCGGACACTTCCGCCGAGAGTGTCCACTCATGGAGGTCGGTCAAGTGGTCCGGGTTGTCGGACCTCCAGCACCCTCCCCCGGTCTAGGAGGGACGTACAGCGTTCCGGTAAGGATCCAGGGTGGTACACATCGGGCAATGGTGGACTCTGGCTGCACGCAGTCCATAGTCCACCAGAGTCTGATTCGACCCGGGGCATTGATGGAGGCGGGCTGGGTGGATATTAGGTGTGTGCATGGGGACATCCACAGATACCCTGTAGTACCAGTGGAAATTCGGTTTAAGGGAAAAAAGCATAGTGTTAAGGCTGCGGTTAGTTCCCGCCTGACGCACCCCCTGATTCTGGGTACTGATTGGCCGGGGTTTGACAGATTAGTGGGACAGTGTGTGGGGGTGCGTTCACGACCGACAGGGACATGGGATATGTGCGCTGTGCTCAGTGGTGACGCGAGGTTGTCCGACACTGCAGACGGGGAGGGGGAGCCGGTGGTGCCTCCACCGGAGGCTCCACCGGTGCCCGTGTTTGCCTCCATGGAAGATTTTCCACTCGAGCAGTCTCGTGATGATACTCTACGCTTTGCCTTTGACCAAGTGATAAAAATTGATGGTCACATGGTGCGCCCTGACGCAGCGTTAACGTATCCCCACTTCTCACTGCGCAGGGACAGATTATACAGAGTGAGTCGTGACACTCAGACAAATGACATAATTACCCAGTTGTTGGTACCAAAAAGCCGCCGGGAAATGGTTTTCCAGGCGGCTCATTTTAACCCGATGGCTGGGCATATGGGGTATGAAAAGACACTGAACCGTGTAATGGCCCGATTCTATTGGCCAGGCATTCGGGCAGACGTGCGCCGCTGGTGTGCGTCTTGCCCTGAATGCCAGTTGGTTAACCAACCGGCCGTCCCGAGAGCGCCCTTGCGCTCATTACCACTGATTGAGATCCCGTTTGAGCGTATTGGGATGGATCTCATCGGGCCATTTCACCGGAGCGCACGGGGATATCGCTTTGTGTTAGTTCTTGTGGATTACGCAACGCGATATCCAGAGGCAGTGCCGCTGCGCACCATCTCTGCAAAGAGTGTGGCGCAGGCACTGTTTCAAGTTATCTCCCGAGTCGGGATCCCGAAAGAGATCCTGACTGACCAAGGCACCCAGTTTATGTCACGAACACTGAGAGAACTGTACGGATTATTGGGCATCAAGTCTATTCGAACCAGTGTTTACCACCCGCAAACTGACGGCCTCGTTGAGCGCCTGAATAAGACTTTGAAGTCCATGATCCGTAAGTTTGTGCACGATGATAGTCCTAATTGGGATAAGTGGCTAGATCCTCTGCTGTTTGCAGTGCGCGAGGTACCCCAGGCCTCCACGGGATTTTCTCCCTTTGAACTGCTGTTTGGCAGGAAACCACGGGGGGTTTTGGACCTTGTTAAAGAAAGCTGGGAGGAAGGTCCAAGCCCCAGTAAAAATGAAGTGCAATACGTCCTGGACCTGAGAGCAAAACTCCACACATTGGGGCGGTTATCACGGGAGAATTTGCTCCGGGCCCAGGAACGTCAGCAGCGACTGTACAACAGAGGATCTAAGCTAAGACAATTTTCACCGGGAGATAAAGTGCTTGTATTACTCCCATCTTCCACCTCCAAATTACTCGCCAAGTGGCAAGGACCCTTTGTGGTCACACGACGAGTGGGTGATGTCGATTATGAGCTTGTGCGATCTGACAGGGGAGGGGCTACACAGATTTATCACCTCAACCTCCTCAAAGCTTGGAGAGAGGCTGAGTCTGTTTCCCTGGTGACGGCAATTACAGAGAGAGATGAGTTGGGGCCAGAGGTTCCAAAATCGGCCAATCCTGCCTCGCTCCTTTGTGAAAACCATCTCTCACCGTCCCAGAGAACAGATATTGCCAGGTTGCAACAGAGTTACGCTGACGTGTTCTCCCCCCTGCCAGGACGCACAAGTCTTATTCAACACAACGTTGAGACTCACCCGGGCGTGACGGTGCGTTCACGGCCCTATAGGTTACCTGAACACAAGAGAAAAGTGGTTCAGGCAGAATTGAAAGCGATGCTGGAGATGGGGGTAATAGAAGAGTCCAACAGTGCCTGGTGTAGCCCCATCGTTCTTGTAAGCAAGAAGGATGGGTCCATCCGGTTCTGTGTGGACTATCGCAGGGTGAATGATGTTTCACGGTTTGATGCCTATCCAATGCCTCGGGTCGACGAGCTCCTGGATCGCCTGGGCACTGCTCGTTTTTTCACGACACTGGATTTAACCAAGGGCTACTGGCAGATTCCCCTATCTCCAGAGTCCAGGGAGAAAACGGCCTTCTCCACTCCGTACGGTTTGTACCAATTTGTTACACTTCCGTTCGGGTTGTTCGGGGCCCCAGCCACATTTCAGCGCCTCATGGACCGCGTGCTGCGTCCACATGTTGCATATGCTGCCGCCTACCTGGATGATGTTATCATCCATAGCACCACCTGGGCGGAGCATGTGCGGCAGGTGGCTGCAGTGCTGGGTTCATTGAGGCAGGCGGGGCTCACGGCCAACCCGAAGAAGTGTGCAGTTGGACGGAGGGAGGTACGGTATCTGGGGTACCACTTGGGCGGCGGGCAGGTGCGTCCACAGGTAGATAAGACAGCTGCTATTGCAGCCTGCCCAAGGCTCAAGACCAAAAAAGAGGTGCGGCGGTTCTTGGGGCTGGCAGGCTATTACCGGAGATTTATCCCCAATTTCGCGGAGCTGACCAGCCCCTTGACTGACCTCACCCGAAAGGGTGCCTCAGATCCGGTCCAGTGGACGGAGCAGTGCCAGGTGTCGCTTGAGAGGGTTAAACAGACCCTCTGTGGGGAGCCTCTTCTCCACACACCTAACTTCTCTTTCCCTTTTGTCCTGCAGACTGATGCATCGGGCAGAGGGCTGGGGGCCGTTCTGTCTCAGCAGGTGCAGGGCGTTGACCGCCCGGTGCTCTACATCAGCCGGAAGCTGTCCGAAAGGGAGGCCAGGTACAGCACAGTGGAGAGGGAGTGCCTGGCCATCCGGTGGGCGGTCGATGCTCTGCGGTACTACCTGCTGGGGCGCCCATTCACCCTCTGCTCGGACCATGCTCCCCTCCAGTGGCTCCACCGCATGAAGGATGCCAACGCCCGGATCACCCGTTGGTATCTGGCACTACAGCCGTTTAAGTTCAAGGTGATCCATAGGCCGGGGGCGCAGATGGTTGTGGCCGACTTCCTTTCCCGCTCCCATGGGGAGGGGGGGGGGGAGTAGGTTAGGCCGGACGGCTCCCCGGCCTAAGTCGGGCGGTGGAGGTATGTGGAGGGGGCGTGGTGCATCAGCTGCAGGAGAGAGGTGTGGAGAGGGCTCAGGAGAGCAGCGCCAGGTGAGAGTGATTAACACAACTGCACAGCATTAGCTAATCACTCTCTCCCTTTTAAAACACAGTAGCGTGCTGGACCTGGAAGGCGGAGTGACTGGAGCACACACACAGTCTGGACCAGACAAGGAGACAGAGCACGGCAGCATAAAGCCTGTGAACGGCTCTGTACACTGTTGATAACCTGCATTAAATAAAAGTATCCTGAACGTTGATTATACTCCGTGTCCTACCTGCTGAGGAGAACTCACGGTGGCTCAAACTACGCCACAATTTCCTAGATAGATTAATAGACAGACAGACAGATAACAGACATTACTGAATGTCAAAAGTGCAATTTATTTACACACTGAATGTAAAAGGGCTTCATGGTCTAAATGAATATTACAATAACATTTCTTTATAATTCATTATCCTTGTTTCTATATGTATTCTCTGTTATTAAATTGTATATGCAAATAAAATTGATTATGTTAATATGCAAGAATTAACACAAACAACAATTTAGAAATGCACATTTTATCCTGTTAAACTGATTTAGTTTCCTGAGAGCTATGAATATCAGGTCTGCTGTGGCTCATTCAAGAATAAATTAAATGAAGAGTGAAAGGGTCAAAATTAATATTGCAATTAAAATTCATTTATTGGTGTTTCTATTTGTCTTCTGTGTTATCACATTGTTTAGTAAACATTACCATGTGACATGTCTCTCTGACTAACTGTTTTTGTAACTTTGATATTGAGTGTTCAATTATAAACTACTAATAAATGGATTTCATCACCATATTATATATTGTTTTTATCAATATTTGCTGATGTCACAAAGTCTGCAAGGAAAATGATTTTGATCCAATTTAATTCAGGGGTCCACAATCAATATGAGACGATATCATAAGCCCATTTCACACATTTAAATACATTTATAACAACTATAATATGATTTGGCAATTTCATTTTTGAACTCTTTCAGACATTGAAATAAAAAGCAATATATTATTTAAAACAATGCATAGAAAGGAATTTTAAATTAATGGAGGATGTAATGTATTTTTTACTTTGCACCAATTATATTAAATCTTTGATGATTGATCATCTCCACAGTCAAAAACAGACAAGGTGGTTGATCATTTTCCAGTCCTCAAGTATAAACCAGTGTGGAAAGTTAACTCTGTGGAGCATTTCAGAGGGAAATATTATACATTCATTCCACTGCATTTATCTAACACCTTTGGTTATTTTTTATAGTTTAAATTTCACTTACTAAACAGTATATTAAAAGGTAGTTTAAGCTAAGATTTTCTTCCTCCAGCTACAAAACGTACACATATTACATCATTATGAATCACTGATGAAAGTCCAACCCAATTAAAGTTCGTCTATCAATGGTGAGATCAAAATATTTATATGAAATTGGACAAAATAAAGGTGAGTGAGAAGTGGTGTCAGATCACTTTAACATCAACACACACTTGCCTCACACAGTGCCATGTCTGCTGAGGAAAAGGTTGTTTACCATTGGCTGTTGTACTTCCTCATGTTTTCAGTGCGAAAAAAATGTACTTAGGATTTTGTTTGTCTTTCTCATACAGTATGCCACCATGTGCAATGGTAGCTTTTTCTCACTGCTGCTTCTGCTCCTATTATTTTCAAGAGCAGGTAAGTGACATTAAAATAGAAGCTTTTATTGTTTATTTTGTTGTACCTGAAAATATTCAGCTGCTACAACATGTTGTAGATCATAATAATAATAATTCTCTTTATCTTACAGATGCTCTTTTTGGTTACGGTTTGATTTACTGCCAGATTACTTTCCCTAATGACATGTTTTATGCGGAGGAACTCTACTGGAATAATGTGCTTCAAATCCAATACAACAGCAATTTGGGAAAATATGTCGGCTACACAGAAAAGTTCAAGGTTTTTGCAGATTTGCTCAACAAAAACCCTATTTCTAGGGAAGCAGCAAAAAGGAATGAAGAAAAATGCAAAGCCAGTGCATTGGTACTTGATTCCCTTTCAAAAGCAGGTGATTGTGTGTTCAAACTCTAGTATGGCTTTAGTTTAAAGCCTGCAAATTACTGTGTAGTTATTTAGTATATGTGGTATCAATAACATAACAACAGTAAATACAGTTAATGTAAGTATTTTCTAAATTACTGCATGCATTTTTAATAATTATGGGGTAAATTAACATTGAGTATTGAGCTATATCGTACAAATTACCAACTTTCTGTAAAAAGCATGTATGAGTCATTTCAGCCAATTCAACATGATGTTCTTTTTGTAGATAGCAGTCCCATTTAGAGTGAGATAGACTTTTCGTTCACAAGTCACTATCACAGTGAAGCCACATTGTTTTCAAACTGTTATTTGGTATTTATTATTTTGATGTTAATTTTAGCCATTATTCCATGTACTTCTTATACATAGTAAGTAAATTGTAATATGTACACTGTAAAAATGTTTGTAGAAATAACAGTAAAACACTGTCAAATACATCAGAAATAGGGCGTAAAATGAAAAATTGTATATCACTGTATTAGGCACTTTTAATTACCGTAAATCAAAGAATAGCACAAAACTTTTTTCTGTCACAAACTGGAAGAAACACACAGTTTTCACACATTTTCATGCAAAATTTATGGAGAAATACCATGATGTGTGAATGAATGACACAATTACCCTAAAAATAACAGGAATATTCAGTCTAAATTACAGTTTGTGCTGATATTTACATTTAAATTTACAGTAGAAAACCCACTCACTGTAATTTTTACGGTGAAATTCTGGCAACCACAGCTGCCGGTATTTTACCGTAAATTAAACAGATTATTTTTTACACTGTACTTACATTTAATACTTTAAAATTATTTTCAAAAATAATGTTTTTCATGCCAACTTATTCTGTCTATGGGTTCTTTCCCCAAGTGGAGCCCTCTGCCACAGTGAGGTCAGTTGAGGCAGCAGGTAGTCAACATCCCAACATGCTGGTCTGCAGTGTGTACAACTTTTATCCGAAACAAATCAGAGTGACGTGGCTAAGGAACGGAAAGGAGGTGACAACTGACGTGACGTCCACTGAGGAACTACCCAATGGCAACTGGCTTTACCAAATCCACTCCTACCTGGAGTTTACACCCGAACCTGGAGAGAAAATCACCTGTAAGGTGGAACACGCCAGCCTTAAGGAGCCGGGGCTTTATGACTGGGGTAAGCAAGACGGGTTGTATTAACATTAATGCTATCATGGCAAATCTTCATTTGAATACAGACGATTTAGTGTTTGTAATAAATGTGTTTTTAGACCCAGCACCTGAACTACAGAACAACAAGATGGCCATGGGGACAGCAGGGCTACTGCTGGGTCTGGTGTTTTTGGTTGCTGGGCTGATTTACTACAAGTACAAGAAGAACACTGCTGGTGAGAGACAGGATCAAAGTAACACAAACAATTCTCAAATCAAATGCTTTAAACCGTCAGTGTAATAAACTGAGGAACATAATGTGTAGAGAAAAATAGGCCTATAAAGACACAAACAAGTCTTTCTACTTTTGATGCCTGTTAAACTCATAGACGTCCCTGCATTAATGCATTTCTGTCAGTGAAGGTATAGGACCCCATCTTACACCCGAAACAAAGCACAGCACAGTGCAATTGTCATTGTTATTTTCTGGCTGATGCAGTTGGTACCTTGTGCCATACTTGGTGCCCAGATTAAACGCCATGTTAACTGACAAAAGTGGAGCTGGACGCCTGCATCAGACACTTAAGATAGTTTTTTATACTTCTCAACACCAAGTTATTCAGCCTCAAAATCAACTATGTGTGTAACTTTGTTCTCACTTTTGTTTTTTAACTCTAGGCCATGAGTTGGTGCCAACAGGTTAAGGCTGCCTGCCACTTTCACTGAAACATTTGTCATACAAGCCAAGATGTAAAATGATCCGACTCTGGAAACGTCTCAACAGAATGGCAGATGATCAAATCAATGAGGTTTTATATTGAGTCAAATAGTTCTGCATGGGAAAAAGAGCTGCACATAATTCTTGAGGAGGCTGATATGTGGTATAAAGTATCTACAAAAAAATATATGTTGCCATGGTAAATCTATTAAACGTAAGCTTTTATTAAAGTTTAAAGAAAATAGTTTGAATATATTTCTTTCATTTAATTTTGTACTGTACACATTGTGATGGTATAAAATAGCTCATTTTTCGCTGAAATTATTTAACTAAATCATGAAATATTCTGGTGTTAAGACAATCAATAACAGGGACGGTTGTTTAATTTCTAATTAACTATCTTTATCTCCTAAGTCTGACAAATAAGACATTATTGACTATTTAATTAATATTTCTCCATTGATTTCTCCATGACCGTGAATTGTACTAAATGTATTAGTCAGTAATTTCTAAATCTTGTTTTGGACAATAAAGGTCTGAAGACTTGGATGTCAAAGTTGTTTGAGTATTTTTGGACTTTTAATTTTTCTTTGAGTTTTATTTCATTTTAATTGTTATATTATAAAACATATTGAAAAATACAGCAGCATGGGATAGTGAGTTAAACTTTTGGTACAGGATGGAAAAAAGTAAACAATTGGGACATTAAATTATATTTCACATATAATATACAATAAGACAAATATCTTTATGACTGCAACACCTCCAGGAGCTTTGTTTTTAATGTGCTGATGAACTTCCTCATGTAGAATCAACTCACATTTATCTTTTGAGTTGACTTGTTTTTCTTATCTGCTTCTTTAATATGTTCACAAATCTGCACTTTGCTTTTAATCTGTAGTGTTGCTTACTCTCATTTTCAAGAGTGGCCAAGCATTAAAAGGTGTTCGAAGATATAATGTAACAAAACCAAAGGCAGCTAATAGGACTGTTCATGCATGAACATGAAGTGCTGTGTCACCAAGGTCTATTTAAACTAATTAACTGAAAATAAGATAACTCACCTACATCTATTATACGTCAGGCATTAATGCTTATAGTTGGACAGGACTGATAAATCACTTGCCCCCAACCCCTCTTTAACTTGCCAACAACTTGACAATATGGGGACATGAAAAATCTGCAAATGCTCCAGTTCTCAATCATGAACCTCCATCGCCACCTGCAGCCCAACATGGAGAATTACTTATGATGAAAAACAAATTGCCAGAGATGTTCAGTTATAAAATAATGGTAATGTTACTCTGTCGGGTTGCATTTTGTACCTTTTCGTTATTTATTTGAGGGAACACACAACTTTGAGGGTGCAATAATTCATGTACATATTGGACACCTTTATTTTTATTTTTATACAAGTTTTTATATATATATATTTATATATATATATAAATGTATATAGATATATTTATTGTGACAGTCCACAGTATGTATTTATTAACAGGTTCTGCTCACCAGTTCTGTGTTATGTGTACTGCGGAAGCCAAGCCACGATATTTCGTTGCCAGATTCACTGTTGTGTTTTTTTGTGCAATGACAATAAAGAAAGTCTATATATGCCTGTAACTGAAGTAGTATTTTTTACTTCAACTGTCCTTTTTTCAGTATATCTGGTGCTGTATTTCTTGTTTTTCACTTTGGCTCCAGATCATAGCAGTGGTTCCAGCTCCTTAACCAGTAGTTTCTCTTAAATAAATAGGGCACCAGTCTCCTGTATGTATGGCACATACCAGTAAACAATAAAACCTTTGTAACCCACCTTTGCTTCACAAATGTATCCTTTTTTTTTCACTGCAAGATTGTTAATGGTTTATCGTCTTTTGGCATCTGAAAGTAGCCTGTTATAAGGGGTTGTGATTAACTTATACTTCACAAGCCAAAAAGGTTGGGAATGACTGCAGTAGATTATGGCATTCAATCAGATAAAAGCAAAACAAAGACAAGGCTGGTTAAATAAATACCTGCACTGTAAAACAGGTTAGACTTCTATATTCCCATCAACAAGGAAGCGATCATTTCTACCACATGAATCATTTATAACAGTGCAGTGCTTCCGATAAGGACTACTTATATCTATCGTTCTTCAGTTTCTTTGTTTTGCACATGACAAAGTCATTTAATTACGTATGTAGTGCAGATTGGTTAAAGAGATAAAGTATTTGTTCAGACAAACAGACTACAGTGATGAAGACCTGCAGCCCAGACATGAAGCTCACGGCTCTCGTCATCCTGATGATCAACAGCTACTGTGCCTTCTCACAAAGTAAGAGTTTCAAATTTACTCATTTACTTCATGAAAGACATATTTTATTAGATTGTATTAAAAGTTTTTAAGTTACTGTAGAGAATCAAATGTCATGAAAGGAAATAAAAACAGCACCAAGACAACTGTCAGGTTCTACCAATATGTTTGTAATTTCCCTCATTTCCACTGTATTGTTTTTCAGTTCCTCATGAAGTTCTCTATGTTATCGGCTGCTTCGAGGCTGGCGAAACTCAAGTTCAGTTTGAATTTGATGCTGAAGAGATTTTATACGTGGATTTTGACAGAGAGGAGGTTGTGTACACTGTGCCCAGATTTATTGTGGATGACGTAAGCAAAATATTTGATAACCTGAATGTATTTAAAAATGCCAAGAAAGCCAAGAATGCATGTCAACCAATTTTGGAAGTCTACAAACTGGAAGAAAGAAGTCCCCCAGAAGAAACAGGTGAATGAACCTCAATACTTCTCTCTCTAGTGATGTGATTAATAAAATGCTGATGAAGGTGTTTATCTTTTGTCCCTCTAAAGATCCCCCTGAGAACGTCCTCTACCCTGCAGATGATGTCCAGCTGGGCGTTGAGAACAGCCTCGTCTGCTTCGTGAATCATTTCTATCCACCTCACATCAAAGTCACCTGGACCAGAAATGGTCAACAGGTGTTGGAGGGGGTGTCACTCAGTCGATATTATCCCAACAATGATCAAACCTTCCACCAGTTCTCCACCCTGACATTCACGCCGAGGGAGGGGGACATATACAGCTGCACTGTGGAGCACTTAGCCCTGGACAGGCCTCAAACAAGGATCTGGGGTGATTGTTTTATCTTATGAAGCCACTTTATTGTCACAATTATGTTACAAAATACTCCTCTGTGTCTGTGATGATACATTTTTTTCTCATGTTCTCATATTTTCTCCACAGAACCGAACTTTAGTCCTCACAGTGTTGGACTAGACGTGTACTGTGGAGTGGGCCTGACTGTGGGCTTGTTGGGAGTCGCAGCTGGGACATTTTTAATGGTGAAGGGATACTATGGACAGTTTTAGGGAGATTATACACATGAAATTGATGATGTTAATATGCAGGAATATTACAATTTTGAAAAATGCACAGATTATCCTCCTAAATTGATTTGGTTTCCTGAGAGGTATGAATATCAGGTCTGAAAGAGCAACCTGGTCTCACAGAAATCCGTGAAATAGCCACGGATTTCGCTTAACTCAAAATCCGTGGAATAGCCACGGAATCACTCAAATTTCCGTGAAACTGACACGGATTTTGCTACAATGCAAGTTAATGACAGTCATATCCCGTGGCTATTGGTTTGTTCCAAGTCACGTGACTTTCAAGGTCCCGGCGGTCAGAACAAAAAACATGGCGGACAGTTCTCTCATTTTTAGTGAAAAATCTATATTTTGACTTAGTTTCTGCATAAAAATGGATTTTGATCACATTTCTAGTGAGAAATATATGTTTATTTTCTAAATATTCACTCAGTGAATGTACATAATCACTTTGTATGTTGGAATAGCCACGGGATATGACTGGCATTAACTTGCATTGTAGCGAAATCCGTGTCAGTTTCACGGAAATTTGAGTGATTCCACGGATATACCGTGATACGGCTATTCCACGGATTTTGAGTTAAGAGAAATCCGTGGCTATTTCACGGATTTCTGTGAGATCATGTTGGAAAGAGAGTCTGAAATGTACACTTTCCAAGGAAATATTTCCTAGATAGATAAATAGACAGACAGACAGATAACAGACATTACTGAATGTCAAAAGTGCAATTTATTTACACACTGAATGTAAAGGGCTTCATGGTCTAAATTAATATTACAATAACATTTCTTTATAATTCATTATCCTTGTTTCTGTATTCTCTGTTATTAAATTGTATATGCAAATAAACATGTAACATGTCTGTCTGGCTCACTGATTTTTATTTTGATACTGAGGGTTGACAAGTTTTAATCACCATATAATGTCATATTATTTTATCAATATTTGCTGATATCACAAAGTCTGCCAGGAAAAATATTCAAAGTCTTTATTATTCAAAGACGATATCAAATGCCCAATTACATTTGTAACAATTAAAATATGACTATTACTGAGCTTTTTCAGACATTAAAATGAAAAACAATCTATTATTTTCAATAAAAACAATGAATAGTAAGTGTGAATTTCAAATTTAAGACATATTCCAAAGTTGGTGTGATACGTACATCGACATTTTTAGTTTGCATCACTGATATTAGATCTTTGATTGTTGATCATCTCCACAGTCAGGAACACTCATGGTGGTTTATCATTTTCCAGACCTCAAGTATCAATTAACTAACTGTTTTTCTCAGTTAAGTATAACTTTGAAGTTATATATTTCAAAGGGAAACACTATACATTAATTCCACTGCATTTATCTGACACCTTTGGTTAGTCTTTACCGTTTTAATTTCACTTACTAAACATATTAAAAGGTAGTTTAAGCTAAGATTTTCTTCCACCGGCTACAAAACGTATATCTTACATCATTATGCATCAATGATGAAAATCCAACCCAATCCAATTGAAGTTCATCTATCACATTATTCATATGAAATTGGACAAAATAAAGGTGAGTGAGAGGCAAGGTTATTATAGTTAACGAAAACTAACGAAATAACGAAAACTAGAATTGAAAAAAGATTTTCGTTAACTGAAAAAAAAATAAAAACTGGAGTTTTTAAAAAAACGATAACTAACTAAAACTGTATTTTGTGGTTACAAAACTAACTAAAATTAACTAAAATTATAGAGAAAATGTCCTTAGTTTTCGTTTTTGTCAACTATTTTCATCCGTAATTCAGTGTTTCTATTTGAACATGCAACACATGGTGAATATGTTTACTGAGACTGGGATGTTTACACTCCAACCAAAATACAAAACACCCAGAACTGTAAGAGTTAATAACCTTATTGGGGCTGAGATGATAAACCAAAGGAAATAAAGGAAACATTTATTATGACCTCTTTGAATCTGGCACCCAACACATAGACCATTACAAAAAAACTAAAACTAACACTAAAACTAATAAAAACTAAACTAAAACTAAGCATTTTCAAAAAATAAAAACTAAACTAAAACTATCAAACTCACTCTAAAAAATAACTAAAACTAACTGAATTTGAAAACAAAAATTCACAAGGAAAACTAAAACTAAAACTAATGAAAAATCCAAAACTATTATAACCTTGGTGAGAGGTAGTGTCAGATTACTTTAACATCAACACACACTTGTCTCACACGGGGCAAATGTGCCACACCTACTTAGAAAAATGTTGTTGAGCGTTGGCGGCTGTACTTCCTCTTGTTTTCAGTGCAAAGAAAATCCACCTATGATTTTAGTTTGTCTTTCTCATATTCCACCATGTGTACTTACAACACCTTTTCACTGCTGCTTCTGCTCCAGTTATTTGCAAGAGCAGGTAAGTGACATTAAATAAGAAGCTCTCATTATATACAAGGTTGCTGTACAAAATAGCACATTGACTAGACAGAGGGACAAATATTCTGTTTCTACAACATGTTGCAGATCATAATGACTAAGTTTATAACAGGAATAACAGGTAACTTGTTGGCTTTATCGTACAGATGCTCTTTTTGGTTACGGTTTGCTTCGCTGCCAGATGACTTCGCCTAATGACACTTTTTATGTGGAGGAACTCTACTTCAACAAGGTGCTTCAGCTGCAATACAACAGCACTGCGGAAAAGTTTATCGGCTACACAGAAAGGGCAAGAGAGGTTGCTGAGAGCCTCAACAAAAGCCCTTCTTTTCTAAAAGAAGAAAAAAAGAATGAAGAGAAATGCAAAGACCACACATCATTTGCATTTGATATCCTTTCAAAACCAGGTAATTGTGTGATGAAACTCTGGCTTTAGCTTAAGTACAAGTAAAGAAGTCAAGTAATTATAAATTGAGAATAAAAAATTAACCAACTGTGTGGAGCTATATGGGACAAAATAAAAATTGTATGTCTTTCCCAACTTTCTTTAAAAAGCATGTATGAGTCATTTCAGCCAATTAAACACAATGTTTATTTTGTATATTACAGTCCCATTTGGATTAAAATAGACAATAAAGCATGGTACGGTTAAGGGTGTGGCAATCTTGTCATTCACAACATTGTTTTCAAACTGTTATTTGATATTTATTATTCTGATGTTATTTTTTAGCCAGTATTCCCTGTACACCTTCCCTTCTGCCTTATATTAATACACAGTAATTGGTATAATATGTATAAAATATATGTAGAGTATACTTGCTGGCTTTGATCTAAGTGTTACTGAAACTCTAAGCGTTATTGGTGCATAATACTTTTTAAAAAAATCATATTTTTCATGCCAACATGTTCTGTCTAAGGGATATTTTCCAAAACGGAGGCCTCTGCCAGAGTGAGGTCAGTTGAGGCAGCAGGTAGCCAACATCCCAACATGCTGGTCTGCAGTGTGTACGACTTTTATCCGAAACAAATCAGAGTGACGTGGCTAAGGAACGGAAAGGAGGTGACAACTGACGTGACGTCCACTGAGGAACTACCCAATGGCAACTGGCTTTACCAAATCCACTCCTACCTGGAGTTTACACCCGAACCTGGAGAGAAAATCACCTGTAAGGTGGAACACGCCAGCCTTAAGGAGCCGGGGCTTTATGACTGGGGTAAGAGAGTGTGCATGTGGACAAGTGAGGTAGAATAACAAATTCAAAAAGACAAGAAACGAGGTATTACCAGTAATCTGACATTTTCCATGGCAAATCTTAATTTGAATAAAGAAGATTTTGTGTTTTCAATATGTGTTTTTAGACCCAGCACCTGAGCTACAGAACAACAAGATGGCCATGGGGACAGCAGGGCTACTGCTGGGTCTGGTGTTTTTGGTTGCTGGGCTGATTTACTACAAGTACAAGAAGAACACTGCTGGTGAGAGACAAGATCAAAGTAACATTAAAAAAAAAAGTAGAATTCTTTTTTTTTTAAGCCCTCAGTGTAATAAACTAAGGAACATAATGTGTAGAGATTTTTTTTAAAAGGCCTACAAAGACACAAACAAGTCTTTCTACTTTTGATGCCTGTTAAACTCATAGACGTCCCTGTATTAATGCAGTTCTGTCAGTGAAGGTTTAGGAACCCATCTTACACCCAAAACAAAGCACAGCACAGCACAGTGCAATTGTCATTGTTATTTTTAGACCAACTCAGTTGACACCTTGTGCCTTACTTGGTGCCCAGATTAAACGCCATGTTAACTGACAAAAGTGGAGCTGGACGCCTGCATCAGACACTTAAGATTTTTTTTTACTTCTCAACACCAAGTTTTTCTGCCTCAAAATCAACTATGTGTGTAACTTTGTTCTCACTTTTGTTTTTTAACTCTAGGCCATGAGTTGGTGCCAACAGGTTAAGGCTGCCTGCCACTTTCACTGAAGCATTTGTCATACAAGCTGATATCTAAAATGATCCGACGCTGGAAACGTCTCAACAGATTGATTTGTGTGCGTGCATGACTAAATGCGTGTGTGCATGTTTGTGTATGTATACTTACAGATGTGTATGTGGGGGAGGGAGGGGTGGGTTTTGTCATTTTTATTGTTTGTTTTTTCTTATTTTTTTTTATTTTTTTGTAAAGCACTTTGTGTTGCATTTTTATGTATGAAAAGCGCTATATAAATAAAGTTAGATTTTTTTTTTGATGATCAAATAAATGAGGTTTTTATATGGAGTCAAATAGTTCTGCAATACTTGAGGAGGCTGATATGTAGTATGAAGTATCTACATAAAAAATATGTTGCCATGTTAAATCTATTAAACATAAGCTATCGTTACAGTTTGAAGAAAATAGTTTCAATATATTTCTTGAATTTCATTTTGTACTGTACACATTGTGATGATATAAAAGGGCTAATTTTCCATGAAATTATTTAACTAAATCATGAAATATTCTGGTGTGCAATCAATAACAGGGACGGTTGCTTAATTTCTAATTAACTACCTTTATCTCCGAAGTCCAACAAAAAAGACATTATTTATATGATTAATATTTACTATGATTTCTCCATGACTGTGAATTGTACTAAATGTATTAGTCAGTAATTTCTAAATCTTGTTTTGGACAATAAAGGTCTGAAGACTTGGATGTCAAAGTTGTTTGAGTATTTTTTGACTTTTTTTATTTTACTTTGAGTTTTATTTCATTTTAATTGTTATATTTCATTATAAAACTGAGGTAATTATTGAAATATACAGCAGCATGATATATTGAGATAACCTTTTTCAGTACAGGATTTTACAGGAAAACAAGTAAACAATTGGGACATTAAATTATATTTGACATGTAATGTAAAATAAGACAAATATCTTTATGACTGCATCACCTCCAGGAGCTTTGTTTTCAATGTGCTGATGAACTTCCTCATGTAGAATCAACTCACATTTATCTTTTGAGTTGACTTGTTTTTCTTATCTGTTTCTTTAATATGTTCACAAATCTGCACTTTGCTTTTAATCTGTAATGTTGCTGTTACTCTAGTTTTCAAGAGAGGCTAAGCATTATCAACATTTGTCATTTAAAGTTGTACAAAGGCATTATGTAACAAAACCAAAGGCAGCTAATAAAACTGTTCATGCAGGAATATGAACCTAAATCTATTATACTTCAGGACTTAATGGTTTTGGTCTGATCTAGTTGGACAGGACTGTTAAATCATTTTGTATTATACCGATGGCAAGTAAACTATAGGTCTGGCCTTTTCAGTTTCTCCTATGAATTAGTTCAAGAGAGACCTGATCAAATTTAATCATATGAATAGAACAAATAATAATCAGCACTTGCCCCCGACCCTCTTTAACTCTTTAACAGGACAAACAACAATCTGATAAAAACTTGTCAACAACTTGACAATACAGGGATATGAAAAATCTGCAAATGCTGGAGAAGTCTCTGTAAAACACACATGCACTTGTAATTTGCATTTTGCATTTTGCAGGGTGGGTGTTAGTGCCAATGTGTTAAGTAGATACATTTAACAGCTGGTCTGTTAGTTTGTCAGAAAATTTTAATTTTATCTTCCTCAATAATAAATCTGTCTTACTGTACTAAAATACAAAACAGACATCTGATGTCAGATAATCCTGTGGAAACTCATCAGATCCAATGGTAACATCCATGTGTCCTGATATATCCTTTAATGACATGACAATATTTTCATGTTAACTGTACACACCTACAAAATGTTCATCATATAAGACGGTACATTAACTAACCTGAAAGCTCAAATTTTGGTAAAAACCTTAAAGTACTGTCATTTTCTTCTGAATGCCTAGTGTGCATGACCCACTCTCATGCATGTGGGCATTGCAGCCCTCAGTCATGACTGCAGCCATCACAAGGCTGAACAGGGGGGACAGAGGACACACTAACCTTGTTTACTACTCACACAAAACAGGGAGGGAAGATGATTGGAGTACGAGGCAGATAAGGCAACAAAATGGACTTGTTGGTCTTTGATTTAGGGTGTTGTTAGGCATTACAAATGCTGCCTGGTCTTATGTGCATGGTCTCAATTTATGTAAATTAAGAGTATTGTATTAGTGTGTGTGTTGCAGTATTGTTGGACTGTCTGAGGGGTTTCAGACATTGTGTTATCCTGGACACTTTGTTAATTTTGTAGTTTAGAACTTTGTTTGTTAAAGAACACCAAGAGTTTGGACATCCTCTGTTAAACCTTAGTTTGTTTCGTTGGTTTTGTGAAAGCTTATGGGTGCTGATCTCCTTTTGTTAGAGTTTTGTTTAAGCCAAGAGTCTGGTAATTTATTTTATTTGTATATTGTATTGCATATTGTCAGCCCCATACAGCCTCTTTTTGTTAGATTTTGTTGTAAAAGCTTCTCTTACTGGTTAATAAAAACCTGATTTAACCAGAGCCTCCCAGTGTTACGTTCCACCTTCATTTCTATACCCTTTTCACATGTTACTGCTCTCAAAATCGAGCCGGGTCGTAACACATGTTACACTACAGGGCATGGAGTGCTTTAATTTCCTAATCCTCAGTTAACTTCCCCTCATTATTATGTTCATTTAATGTGGGTTGTGGAGGCTCTTAGGCTGGTCGGGTTACAGGTAGGCAGGTAGTTTACAATTGTCATTTTTTCTGTAAAGTGTTCTACGCACCCAATAGATGTGGAAGAGCTGCAGAAGTGGAAGTCAAACTTTTTTCTGCTCTTCCTACTCTCAATTATGAACCTCCATCGCCACCTGCAGTCCAACATGGAGAATTACTTATGATGTTAAAAAAAAACTGGCAGAGATGTTATGTTAAAATAATGTTAATGTTACTCTGTGTGGTTGCATTTTGTACCTTTTCATTATTTATTTGAGGGAATACACAACTTTGATGAAATTGTAATTTAGTGCATGATGAAATTTGGTCCCTTTTTATATGCCTGTAACTGAAGTAGTATTTTTTACTTCAATTGTCCTTTTTTTCAGTCTTTCTGGTGCTGTATTTCTTTTTTGTTTTTCTCTTTTTTCACTTTGGTTCCAGATCATAGCAGTGGTTCCAACTCCTTTACCAGAAGTTTGTCTTAAATAAATAGGGCACCAGTCTCCTGTATGTATGGCACACACCAGTAAACAATGAAACCTTTGTAACCCACCTTTGCTTCACAAATGTATCCTTTTTTTTTCACTGCAAGATTGTCAATGGTTTATCGTCTTTTGGCACCTGAAAGTAGCCTGTGATAAGGGGTTGTGATTAACTTATACTTCACAAGCCAAAAAGGTTGGGAATGACTGCAGTAGATTATGGCATTCCATCAGATAAAAGCAAAACAAAAACAAGGCTGGTTAAATAAATACCTGCAGTGCTTATGTACTGTCATTTCATAAGTGTTGCCAAATTTAGAAAAGCTCGGTCCTGTAAAACAGGTTAAACTTCTGTATTCCCATCAACAAGGAAGCAATCATTTCTACCACATGCATCATTTATAACAGTGCAGTGCTTCTGACAACTACAATTTCAATCTATCGTTCTTCAGTTTCTCTGTTTTGCACATGACAAAGTCATTTAATTATTCATTGTAGTGCAGATTGGTTAAAGAGATAAAGTATTTGTTCCGACAAACAGACTACAGTGATGAAGACCTGCAGCCCAGACATGAAGCTCACGGCTCTCGTCATCCTGATGATCAACAGCTACTGTGCCTTCTCACAAAGTAAGAGTTTCAAATGTACTCATTTACATATTTTATTCGATTGTATTAAAAGTTTTTAAGTTTCTGTAGAGAATCAAATGTCATGAAAGGAAATAAAAACAGCACCAAGACAACTGTTTCTTGTCACGCCAGGTTCTACCAATACATTTGTAATTTCCCTCATTTCCACTGTGTTGTTTTTCAGTTCCTCATGAAGTTCTCTATGTTGGGGGCTGCTTTGAGAATGGCACAACTGAAGTTCATTTTGAGTTGGATGCTGAAGAGATTTTATACGTGGATTTTGACAGAGAGGAGATTGTGTACACTGTGCCCAGATTTATTGTGGATGACCCAAGTGAAATATTTGACACAGCGCATATATTAAAGAATGTCAAGAAAGGCAGGACCGTATGTAAAGCAGCTGTGGAATACTTCAAACTGGAAGAAAGAGGTCCCCCAGAAGAAACAGGTGAATGAACCTCAATACTTCTCTCTCTAGTGATGTGATTAATAAAATGCTGATGAAGGTGTTTATCTTTTGTCCCTCTAAAGATCCCCCTGAGAACGTCCTCTACCCTGCAGACGATGTCCAGCTGGGCGTTGAGAACAGCCTCGTCTGCTTCGTGAATCATTTCTATCCACCTCACATCAAAGTCACCTGGACCAGAAATGGTCAACAGGTGTTGGAGGGGGTGTCACTCAGTCGATATTATCCCAACAATGATCAAACCTTCCACCAGTTCTCCACCCTGACATTCACGCCGAGGGAGGGGGACATATACAGCTGCACTGTGGAGCACTTAGCCCTGGACAGGCCTAAAACAAAGATCTGGGGTGATTGTTTTATCTTATGAAGCCACTTTATAATACAATATTTGTTGTAAAATACTCCCCTGTGTCTGCAAATATTTTCTCATGTTCTCCTATTTTCTCCACAGAACCGACATCGAACCGTCCTCACAGTGTTGGACTAGACGTGTACTGTGGAGTGGGCCTGACTGTGGGCTTGTTGGGAGTCGCAGCTGGGACATTTTTAATGGTGAAGGGACACCATGGACAGTAATTTCTCTGTTTTAGGGAGATTATACACATGAAATTGATGATGTTAATATGCAAGAATTTTGAAATGCACATATTATCCTCTTAAAATGATTTGGTTTCCTGAGATGAATGAATATCAGGTTTGTTGTAGCTCATTCAAGAACCAGTTAAATGAATAGTCTACCTGTGCAAAATGTACACTTTCCAAACAAATAGTTCCTAAACACACACAAGAGGAAATACAAACAAACTGGAAAGATATGCTGTAATTATATAAAGTGTTTTGTATTTCCACACTGAATGCGGAAAGGGCCTCACTGTCAAAATTAATATTTTAAATTCATGTATTCTTCTTTCTGTTTGTCTTCCGTGGTATTAAAGTGCTTATGCAAACATAACCCTTAAACACGTCTCACTGCTTTTTGTGACTTTGATATTGAGGTCTCAAATATAAATTACGGATGTAAATCATAAATTTCCTCACCATTTATTATGATCTTGTTTCAGTCTTCAGGGAAAATGATTTTGATTCAATTTAATTCAGGGGGGCTGTAATCAATATGAGACTATATCATATGCCCATTTAACACAATCAGTTAAATTTATAACAACTTTGATATGATTTGGCAATTTAATTATAGAGCTCTTTCATACACTACAAATGCATATCTTAAAGATGATGGTATGCATTAATATTTTTTACTTTGCATCATTGAAAATATATATTTGATTACTGATCACCTCCCCAGCCAAGAACAGACATGATGATGGTTTATAATTTTCCAGTCCTCAAGTATAATCCAGTGTGGAATATACTACATTTCAGAGGGAAATACTATGTATTCCACTGCATTTATCTGACACCTTTGGTTAGTCTTTACAGTTTAAATTTCACTTACTAAACAGTATATCAAAAGATTTTCTTCACCCGACTACAAAACTAGAAGTTCATCTATCAATACTGAGATCACATTATTTATATGAAATTGGACGGAATAAAGGTGAATGAGCAGTGGAGTCAGATTATTTCAACTTCAACACACACCTCAAAATGTGCCACACCTGCTTATAAAAACATTGGCTGCTGTACTTCCTCATGTTTTCAGTGCAAGAGAAATTCTCCTACAATTATGTTTTGTCTTTTCTCATTTGCCACCATGTGTAATGGCAGCTTCTATCCACTGCTGCTTCTGCTCCTGTTATTTTTAAGAGCAGGTAAGTGACATTAAAATAGAAACTCTCATTGTTTATTTATGTTGCTTTACAAAACAGCACATTGACCAGAAAGACAAATATTGTTAAAACATGTCGTAGATCATAATGACCAAGTATAATTATAACAGGAATAACAGGTAACTTGTTCTCTCTATGTTACAGATGCTCTTTTTTTGCACGCTTTGCTCCGCTGCCAGTTTACTTCGCCAAATGACACTTTTTATGTGGAGCAACTGTACTTCAATAAGCTGCTTCTGATGCAATACAACAGCACTTTGGGAAAATATATCGGCTACACAGAAAATACCAAAAATATTGCAGATAGCCTCAACAAAAGCCCTTTTCGCCCAAAGGAAGAAAAGAAGAATGAAGAGAGATGCAAAGCCCACGCATTGTTGGCATTTGATCTCCAATCAAAAGCAGGTGATTATGTGTTGAAACTCTGGTACGGCTTTAGCTTAGAGCCTGCAAAATATGGTGTAGTTATTTATCATTTGTGGTAAAATAAGTTAAATTTCTAAAGCATACAAATGTGTAAGGAGTAGTAAAAAATACAAATATTTAGATAATAATATAATGTGTGCATAATACTTAAAAAATGTAATTTTTCATGCCAACTTGTTCTGTCTAAGGGATATTTTCCAAATCTGAGGCCTCTGCCAGAGTGAGGTCAGTTGAGGCAGCAGGTAGCCAACATCCCAACATGCTGGTCTGCAGTGTGTACAAGTTTTATCCGAAACAAATCAGAGTGACGTGGCTAAGGAACGGAAAGGAGGTGATATCTGACGTGACGTCCACTGAGGAACTACCCAATGGCAACTGGCTTTACCAAATCCACTCCTACCTGGAGTTTACACCCGAACCTGGAGAGAAAATCACCTGTAAGGTGGAACACGCCAGCCTTAAGGAGCCGGGGCTTTATGACTGGGGTAAGAGAGTGTGCATGTGGACAAGTGTGGTAGAATAACAAATTAGATTTCAAAACACAAGTAATGAGGTATTACTAGTAATCTGAGATTTTCCATAGCAAATCTTAATTTGAATAAAGAAGATTTTGTGTTTTCAATATGTGTTTTTAGACCCAGCACCTGAGCTACAGAACAACAAGATGGCCATTGGGACAGCAGGGCTACTGCTGGGTCTGGTGTTTTTGGTTGCTGGGCTGATTTACTACAAGTACAAGAAGAACACTGCTGGTGAGAGACAAGATCAAAGTAACATTAAAAAAAAAAGTAGAATTATTTTTTTTTAAGCCCTCTGTGTAATAAATTGAGGAACATACTGTGTAGAGATAAAAAAGGCCTACAAAGATACAAACAAGTCTTTCTATTTTTGATGCCTGTGCAACTCATAGACGTCCCTGCATTAATGCATTTCTGTCAATGAAGATATAGGAGCCCATCTTACACCTGGAACAAAGCACAGCACAACACAGTGCAATTGTTATTATTATTTTCAGACCGACGCAGACGCAGTTGGCACATTCTGCCTTACATTGTGCCCAGATTATACACCTTGTTAACTGACAAAAGTGGAGCTGGACACGCCTGCACCTCTTTGTGTAACTTTGTTTTCATTTTTGTTTTTTAACTCTAGGCCATGAGTTGGTGCCAACAGGTTAAGGCTGCCTGCCACTTTCACTGAAACATTTGTCATACAAGCCAAGATGTAAAATGATCCGACTCTGGAAACGTCTCAACAGAATGGCAGATGATCAAATCAATGAGGTTTTTATGTGGAGTCAAATAGTTCTTCATAGGAAAAGAGCTGCACATAATTCTTGAGGAGACTGATATGTGGTATAAAATATCAACAAAAAAATATATGTTGCCATGGTAAATCTATTAAATGTAAGCTATTATTAAAGTTTAAAGAAAATAGTTTTAAAATATCTCTTTCATTTCATATTGTACTGTACACATTGTGATGATTTAAAATAGCTAATTTTCCATGAAATTATTTGACTAAATCATGAAATATTCTGGTGTTAAGACAATCAACAACAGGGATGGTTGCTTAATTTTTAATAAACTAACTTTGTCTCTAAAGTCTGACAAACCAGTCAGGACTATTTAATTAATATTTACTTTGATTTCTCCATAACTATATATTGTACTAAATGTATTAGTCAGTAACTTGTAACTTTTGTTCTGGACAATAAAGGTCTGAAGACTTGGATGTGAAAGCTGTGTGAGTATTTTTGGACTTTCTTACCTTTATTCATTTTAATGAATTATATTTCATTGTAAAAGTGAGGTTATTATTGAAAATACAGCAGGATAGGATAATAAGCTGAACTTTTTTGGCACAGGACGGAAAGAAATAAAATAATTGGGACATTTAATTATATTCGACATGTAATATAAAATAAGACAAATTATTTTATGACTGCATCACCTACAGGAGTTTTGTTTTTCAGTGTGCTGATGAACTTCCTCAACTCACATTAATCTTTTGAGTTTACTTGTCTTTTTCTTATATGTTCCTCTAACATGTTCACAAATCTGCACTTTGCTTTTCATCTGTAATGTTTGAAACGTGGCCATGCATTATTACAATTAGTCATTTAAAGTTGTACAAAGACATTATGTAACAAAACCAAAGGCAGCTAATCGAAGTGTTCATGCAGGAACGTGAAGTTTTGTGTCATCAAGATCTAATTCAGCTAATTCACTGACAATAAGATAACTCACCTAAATCTATTATACTTCAGGTATTAATGTTCCAGGAGTTCTTATACATATTTCTGTATGCCTACTGTACATGACCTACTTTCATTCTTGTGGGCATTGCAGCCCTCAGTCATGGCTGCAGCAATCACAAGGCTGAACAGCGTGAACACACTAACCTTGTTCACTACTCACACAAAACAGGGAGAGGAGACGATTGGAGTACTAATCAGAAAAGACAAACAGAAACAACAAAACTGACTTGTTGGCCTTTATTTAGGGTGTTGTGGGGCATTACAAATGCTGCATGGATGGTTTAATGCCATGTTACACTACAGGGCATAGAGTGCTTTAATTTCTTTACGCTCAGTCTAGTCCCCGTCATTGTTCTGTTCATTTAATGTGGTGTGTGGAGGCTCTCAGGGTTTTAGGGTCAAGATATGGGCAGGGAGTTTACAGTTGTTTTCTGTAATGCTTTCTATAGACGATAAATGTGGAAGAACTGCAGAAGATACAGGTATTGTAAATGGATTGAAGTCAAACTTCTGTGTATTAATAAGTACAATTCTCATACTTATTTATTAAATACGGAAGTAAATAGTTGTCTAACTTCCGCTTTAATGGGCAGCACTTCTGTTTGATCACTTCCCTCAGTTAGTCAAAAGAGTTTTATTAGTTCATTTAAATTGTGTTAATAATTGACCCAGTTGCTAACATGACATGGTTGCAAAATGTTTTAGCCACCTAAATAAAGGCTTGTATGAAAAAAAATCTATTTAAGTGTACAGTATATTTATAACATCTCCTAGTTATCTATACTCTCTTCAAACATACCAGATTCCATTGACAATAACACTGATTTTACCTTGCAGGTTGGCTTGTTTTAAGTCACACAACAACAGAATAACACACTTTTTAGGCGTCTAAAATACTATTGAACTATCCCTCAATATACAGCATACGTTTTAAAAACAAAGTTGTCACTAGGAGGAACTAGGTTACTGCTCCTTCCACCAGCTCGCCTGTAGTCACACCCTATGACACGGCGTTCCTTACGTCCTGCGTCACAGTGTCATGTTGCTGCATTGGATGTTCTTGTCACCTTTGGAAGACGCTAGCAAAAAACTCTAACCCTAAAGTTACCTTCTTCACCCGACATTAGTTAACTAACTAACCAACTGATCAACAACCATAACCATTTCCCCAACTATCCACGCTGAATTGAACTAAACAATAGTTTCTCCTCCGCACGAGGTCTCTAACCCGCAGTGATGAGTTTGGTAGCCCTATAACTTCCAGCCTGAGCTAACCAGCCAGTTGAGAAAACAACAACAAAGTCCATGTTTTTGTTTTTTTTTACGTTTTAAACGTTAATCCACAAAGAGTTAAACCAGAAGGATGTGATGCACGGTCCTGACCAATCATAGCATTGCAAGGCAGGTCTTGTTCAGAACTGCAGTGGGATCCATAATAACGCCATTTTTTACAGTAGCGCTACCCAAATAAGGTGGAAAAGGTGTAACACACCTGCCTTTCACCCAATCCAAAATGGCGGCTATTTGAGGGCATCATGCTGCCTTCCCTGACAGACGTTAGTATGTCTCCATTGCTGTTGTAATGGACCAATGTGCCCCTGAACTTTCCAGCTCCGCCAGTTTTACTGACTCCCTGCTAGCTTGTTATGCTAACCTCAGCACTTGTTGCTGGCGGCATTATGCTTAACGTTTCAGACGCTACAACGTCTCAAACTCGCAACCCGCGGGCCAATTGTGGCCCTCGTGATGATATTTTGTGGCCCCCACCTTGATATCAAAGTTAAATGTGAGTTTTATATGAATGGCACTTTACCGTGTTGTGTGTGGAAGGTCCCTTTAATTACTTTTTTTTGGTAATTTTGTGTCTTTTTTTAATAACTGTGTGTCTTTTTTTAATAATTGTGTGTCTTTTTTAAATAATTTTTGTCTTTTTTGGTAATTATGTGTCTTTTTTGGTAATTTTGTGTCTTTTTTAATAATTGTGTGTCTTTTTTAAATAATTTTTGTCTTTTTTGGTAATTATGTGTCTTTTTTTAAATAATTATGTCTTTTTAAAATAATTTTGTGTCTTTTTTGGTAATTTTGTGTCTTTTTTTTATAATTTTGTGTCTTTTTTGGTAATTCTGTGTCTTTTTGGGTCCTTTTGTTTCTTTTTTAAGTAATTTAGGTTTTCTTCTGTCATTTTGTGTCTTCTTGGGTCATTTTGTGTCTTTTTGGGACATTTTGTCTCTTTTTAGTCATTTTGTGTCTCTTATAAGTAATTTAATGTTTTTTCATTCATTTTGTGTCTTTTTTTTTGTAATTTTGTGTCTTTGTTTTGCCATTTTGTGTCTTTTTTAAGTAATTTAGTTTTTTCTCCTGTCATTTTGTGTCTTTTTTTGGTCATTTGATACTGCCTCCAGCGGCCCCAGGTAATTTGAGTTTGAGACCCCTAATCATAACTATATTTAAATGTTTGTTTAAACAAAACAACACATTGACTCACCCTGCTGTGCAAGAACATCGTTGTCCCTGTGTGCTGCTGCCACCCGATTTTAACGTCCTCTTCATTAAAAAAAACTCCATCAACAAATTCTATATCGTAAATGGAGCTTTTAAATGCGAAGTGTCTACTTATCGCTGATATATTTAAACTGGTATTTCCCAAATTTTAATCTGGAATATTTTTTAAACCGAAAAAACGGCATCAACATACCGGGTAGGAAAAAACTTGTCAAGTCTAGCAACGGTTACCAAGGAAGAGAACCTCTGGTCTGCAAGACAGCGTCTTGGGCTTAAATCACCGTTTTTCTACGTTCCTCCTAATGCGCATGCGCTCTCCGGAATAATGAGTCGATTTGGCTTCTATTTTATTTTTCTCTTTTTGCTTTATAAAAGCCCGAGTTTGATCCTTTTCCTATGTTTCGCCATTTTTGTTTACATTCATTACAGAACGCGATAAAAGAAAAAGCAAGAGGGGAAGACGTAATTTGATGATAGATCCGTATTGCATCTATTAGGCTATAATTTAAGACACTGGATATGATCATCTTCAGTATTTATCATATAGGATATCACCATGATTTCACTTTACAAACACGTCATGTGATCTCTCGTCCTTGTCTCTGCAGCTCTGTGTGGCGTCAGTGTTGGACTGTGCTGTCCCCGTCTCGGAGGTCGTCCCCAAAAAAATAATCAAAACACCGGAGCGGTTACGTTCCCGAGCCGCGGTGTGACGCAGAAATGCCTGATAAGAGTGTGTGTTATAAACACACGGTTTGAGGATGACTGGAAACAGCCTGCGTTTAACCAGCACAGAGAAGGATTCAGCAAAAACAGCTGGTAAGATTTAAATATTTATTGGGCACTTTTTGCTTTCACTGAGCTGCTCCAACAGGTGAAATAACCTGAGTCATCTTTAAATGTGTGCACGTGGGGATTTTCTATCGTTTGTTTATTAATGCGCTCAGTTTTGGCTTCACTTCACTCTTTTCTGATCATGTTTCTGTATCTTACCTTATTCTTCTCTACCACCCAGTGGTGAAAATTAAGTTAATTTGCTCAAGTGTATACGTCAGGACCATTTTAAGGTGCATGTATAGGGAAGTATTTCAATTTAAAGATCCCTTTTATTTCAAATGCAGATGGAAATATTGTAACATTCACTGTATTCCATGTATGTGACATAAACCGACTATTACTAGTATTAACAAACCCGTAGCATAATAGGTAGTAATAATAATAATAATAGGTAGGCCTATCTTATGTTCAGTCTGAATAGTGTTGTTGTTTTTTCTTTTGTACACTAGTTGCATACTTTTACTCAATAACAGTTTTGAATGCAAAGCTTTTAATATAATATTTTTTACAGCATGGTTTTCCTATTTCTACTCAAGTAAAGGACTGTTATTAAACCACCACTGACCTAACTTTGTTTTCTGTACTTCACTGTACTTCACTCTTCCTTACTCTTTTACTCTACTTTTATCTACTCCTGTCTACTTTATTTTATTCAGTTATTCTCTCACAGTTTTACTACTTTACTTTTTTTACTTTACTGTACTCCACTATAGCTTATTCTACTTTACTTGATTCAACTTTACTTTAGTTTTTCTGCACCGCTTGCCTAGACCACATTTGACTTTTAATATCTTAATCTTTATCATTCACTGTATTCCATGTATGTGACATAAACCGACTATTACTAGTATTAACAAACCCGTAGCATAATAGGTAGTAATAATAATAATAATAATAATAGTTAGGCCTATGCATTATGTTCAGTGTGAATAGTGTTGTTGTTTTTTCTTTTTTACACTAGTTGCATACTTTTACTCAATAACAGTTTTGAATGCAAAGCTTTTAATATAATATTTTTTACAGCATGGTTTTCCTATTTCTACTCAAGTAAAGGACTGTTATTCAACCACCACTGACCTAACTTTGTTTTCTGTACTCTACTGTAGGCTACTTCACTCTTCCTTACTCGTTTACTCTGCTTCACTTTTATCTATTCCTCTGTCGAATTAATTTTATTCAGTTATACTCTCATCGTTTTACTACTTTACTTAGTGTCCTCTACAGCAGCTATTCTCAACCTTGGGGTCGGGACCCCAATTGGGGTCATGAGATGATTTCTGGGGGTCGCCAAATCATTTTGGAAGTCAGCTCTGTCTCCACTGTGTTAAAGTGTTCATGTGTTAATGTGTTTTTGGTCACTTAATGTCTTTTTTTGGTCATTTTGTGTTTGTTTTTTTGTAATTTTGTGTCTTTTTTGGTCATTTTGTTTCCTTTTTTGGTCATTTTTTGTCTTTTCTGGTCATTTTGTGTCTTTTTTGGTCATTTTGTTTCCTTTTTTTAGTCATTTTGTTTTTGTTTTTGGGTGATCTGTACGGTGCATGTGCACGAGATTCTCGAGATTCGAGATTCTGTTCAGTGAGTGGGGGTCGCGGACAACATGCATGTTAAATTGGGGGTCGCGACTCAAGAAGGTTGAGAACTACTGCTCTACAGGACTGTTTTACTTTACTGTACTCCACTATAGCTTATTCTACTTTACTTGATTCAACTTTACTTTAGTTATTCTGCACCGCTTGCCTAGACCACATTTGACTTTTAATATCTTAATCTTTATTAATGTCACATAATTTAAGCTATCTTTACATATCTCCTTTTTTTTTACTTTGTTGTCTGCTTCTTGAATCAAATTTTTAACTCTTTTTTACTCTACATAACCTGAACATTTCCTACTTTACGCTTACTTACTTTACTTTCCCCCTATTCTAGCTTGTATAACTAAAACAGATGAATCAAACATGAAGATTATTATCATTAAAAGGCCGACTGTATATGCCTAAAAGGTAACTAACATTGTTAATATAGAAACTACCCAACATCATGGAGTTTAATTGTTTCTCTGTATATTTGTTTTCAGTTTTTTCTCCAGTGATTTTAATCATTTAACAAACATTTTATTTATTGGGCAGAGAACAACAAAAATAGAATTAAGATAAAATAATCATAATAATGATATTTTTGGTGGATTAGTGGGAAAAGGAGGGGGGGTTCTGCTACAATCACCATTTTATCTCTTACATAATGTGGCCTTGCATTTGATCAGATGTCACTAAAGGGTTCCCATGTTTTCTCTGTATTTTCTTAACTAGAAACAAACTGTAAACTAAACTGACTGGAGCTGAATTTAAATATTTTATTTACATTTACATTTAGTCATTTAGCAGACGCTTTTATCCAAAGCAATTTACGGGAAGAGTAAAAGCAAACAATCAAGGTATACTGCAATAAGAGCTATTAGTGCGTCAATAAGTGCTAGTGACAATTCTTTAAGGAGTAGAACTATCGTGTGGTCTAGGAGAGAAGATGCTCTCTGAAGAGCTGAAGGTCTTCAGGAGTTTTCCAGTGTGTTTTTTTTTCTTCATTGTTTTTATTGCAGTTTTTGTTTCCATTCAACAAAACAAAATTGTCTACAAAACTAGACACTACAACAAAACAAACACAAAGCATGACAGCTCTTACATAAAAGATGAACATATGGCATTATACACAAGGTGGTGGGTGCACATCAGACCTTTTAATAGAGTGGAGGAAAGGCCCGGTCCGATATAGTCCAAAAATGGGCGCCACACTCTGTAGAACTGATCTACACTGTGATCTATGACCTTGGTAAGATATTCTAAAGGGATCAGATCAAAAATTATTTTGCGCCAAGCACAGACAGAAGGAACTCTGACCCACTGCAAAAGGATATTTTTCCTAGCTGCAAACGTTAGAATATTGTACAATCTTTTGTTGACTGCTGTTTTCAAATAGTCACTTGGAAGACCTAGAATCAGGGAAATGGGGTCCATTTCTATGTTAATATGAAAACTTCTCTCCAATTCACTTATGATTTCAGCCCAATATATTTGAAGTTTATGACAAGACCAGAAACAGTGAGTTAAGGTTCCCACTTCAGTTTTACATTTGAGACACAGAGGGGAGAGAGCGCGGTTGAAGAAATGTCTGCGATGAGGGGACATATGTAATCTATATCCTACTGCAACTCCCTCATGGCAGGTCTGCCTGCCAAAGCCATCCGACCTCTGCAACTCATCCAGAATGCAGCTGCTCGATTGGTCTTCAATCTTCCCAAATTTTCACACACAACACCCCTCCTCCGCTCCCTCCACTGGCTACCAGTGGCTGCGCGGATACGCTTCAAGACTCTAGCTCTGGCGTACTCTGCTGCTAATGGTTCAGGTCCTACTTACATCCAGGACCTTGTCAAACTCTACACCCCTGCCCGTCCTCTCCGCTCTGCATCAGCCAAACAGCTGGCGACTCCCACCCTGCGTGGGTCAACTCGCCTCAAAACCACCTCCAGACTTTTCTCTGTCTTGGCTCCCAAATGGTGGAACGAGCTCCCCACCGACATCAGGACCTCAGACAGCCTGTACATCTTCTGCCGCAGGCTGAAGACCTATCTCTTCCAACAATACCTTGGTTAAGCCATGGTCACCTAACACATATATATATTAAAAAAAAAAAAAAAAAAATTGCTCTTCTTCTTCTTCTTTTCTATTCTTTTCTTCTTTAACATATAGCACTCCTGTAGCGATGACAGTTAGCTCTTAAAGTTCTGTACTTACTTGATTCCTGTGGTCTATGTCTAGTACCATCAGGTTGAATGCACTTATTGTAAGTCGCTTTGGACAAAAGCGTCTGCTAAATGACATGTAATGTAATGTAATGTAATGTAATCTATGTAAAATCATAAATTGTGTTGCTCTTGTCCGAGTGCAAATTGAAATCTTTTGTTTTCCAGTGTGTTAACTAATGTTTTGTCGTCTGTCTTCCCCACAGTTGTTCTCTGACGACCCCTTGCTTGTGTTCAGCCCTGCAGGCCGATTGTAGCGATGGGTGTCTCACTGTCAGTTTGGCTGTACAGCAGAGAAGACGACAGCTCTCCCTCTTCTTCGTCAGCTTTCCCGCTACTGGCTGTCTCGACATCCTCTCGCCTCGCTGTCACTCTGAACTCCTCGCCGGTCGCTCCGGCAGACAGTCGCTCACACTGGAGCTCAGTCCACCGCTCTCCTCACTTCCTGCTGTCTGACTGCAAACAGGAAGTGACACGCTCACCCGTTGAGCTGAGCAGTGATGGTGTGAGGGCAGAGGAGGGGGTGAAGAGTGGGCTTCACGTCTGGGAGGTTCTGTGGAGCCCGGACCACAGAGGGAGTCATGCCGTGATGGGGGTTTGCACGCGGCGAGGCCCTCTGCAGGCATCAGGGTACAACGTGCTGATTGGTGGAGACTCACAGTCCTGGGGCTGGGAGCTCAAGACCAATCAGCTGTGGCACGCTGGACAGAGTCTGGGACTTTACCCCGGGAAGAAGAGGAGGTGCCACTCGGAGGCTGTGCAGGATTTTAGGACAAAGTCTTCCACTTCATTAGGCACAAAGGTTGCACAGACACCTCTCCTCATCCCTGAGCGCGTCCTGTTAGTCCTGGACGCTGATGCAGGGACTCTGGGATTCGTTGTTGATGGAAGTTTCCTCGGCGTAGCTTTCCAAGGCCTCCCTCGTGGAGAGGAGCTGTTCCCAGCAGTGAGCAGCGTGAGAGGAGGAGCCAGCATACGACTACGATACTTGAACGGTGCCACGCGTAAGTATCAGGATTTTACACAAATCTGCTTTGATTCAATTTATGTTGATCATTTAAACACATGAACTAACAGAGTTTTTCTTTCTCTCTGCTTCCCAGGTGATCCTCCAGCTCTGATGGCTTTATGTGGGCTGTCAATTCGGCAGTTTTTAGGGCAACAAAGGCAGAATCAAATAGGCAAACTGCCTCTCCCCCCTCGTCTCCAGCACTACCTTCTTTCTAGTCAATAATGCACATGTCCAAACAGACAATAGGAAAACATTTCTCAGTCACTGAACAAAGAACTCGCACTGTCTATTACACACATTATAGGACATTTTTGGTGAACATTTTGTGGCAGAGACCTTCTTCATGTTATTAATTATCTAGACAGTTGGAGAGATCCAAGTGGACCAGTCATGTCACACATCATATATACATGCATTTTACATAATCACATCATGGTACCATCAACCTACAATATAAATAGGCAGAAATCATCATATGTAAGATGCACATTGTACTTAGTTTGAAATCCATGTAGTTATAATGGAGAAAAACTGTCATGTCCAGATTAATAGAAACCTGTGAAGGTCTCTGAACCGAAAAATTGTTCCCAATAAATCTCCTATAATTGTAAGTTTATTGCAGGAGTTCTTAGTTCTTCTTTGTTCAACATCTGTCGATCCACAGGTTCTGCTTTTGATGTAAAAAGAATGTGTACACACATGTTAAATCCAGACAAATGTATTTATTTTTTATCTTATTTATTATAATAATGTAATAAATGTATGTATTTCACTTTTTTTGCTCCTGTTTCTTTTTGTTTAAAATAAATGATTAATGAATAATGAATACTTCATTCGTTGTCATTACAGCTGTTTTGCAATTTCAATCTTTTTGCAAATGTTAGCGGAAAGATGAATAAGGACAATTCAGTAGTGTCAGTAGTCAGAATTATACCAAACAAGTTCAAGAATGGCCATATGACACCTGTTAGGGAATTACATTTGTGTTGATGCCCATAAAGAGTCAAAGAGCATTAGATCTGTGATTTTTACCTTTTTATTGAACGCTGTCAGTCATAAAACCAACATGAAACACAGTGATGATGCCATGAATGGCAAAGAGCTGGTTATTTTATTCATTAGAAAAACTGAATTAATTTCTGTATTCACTATATTGTGCAAAAAAAACCTGCTTAAACTCAGTTGCATCTTTAAATGAGCGTCTGTGTGGTTAGATTAAGGATGACTCACATTCTGCTAGCTGAGCAGCTACAGTGCCAAATGAAATCTGGTTTAACAGACATTGTATTCTCCATTTGCCAAAGAGTCTTCTGATATGTTTCCTTGGCTGAATGTTGTTGTACAGTTTCTACTTCAGTCAAAAGTTGGTATTACCCAGAATATATGATTGGAAGACTGAAAATCTTTGTCTTCTAATAATCCTGCAAAAACCCACTTTGGAATCAATGTATCCTTTTCACGTTCTGTGAACTAGAAAAAGAAACACAACACCTCATTTGTTTCATCGCTGTATGTAAACCACAATATTTTGGGTGGCTGTTCAACATTTTATAAGAAAAAAAATGGGTTAACATTTCAATTTCAGGATAAAGATTTTTAAGTTTTGAAGACAATATTAAGGAAAATTAAATGTTTGTAAAATGTTTTACAGTTGTAATTCCACATTAACACATTTTAGACTTTTTTTTCCTTAAATGAAAACCCTTACAAATAAGGAGGCAGTTTGTTTGACATGTGTAATGGACTACTGATAGATCTGTGCTATTTTAAATTAAATAGTTTCTCTTTATTTCATTAATATATATTTTTACTTTGTATATGTATCGCTTGTATGAACACATTTGTGAGTACATGCCATAGACTGTATAAATGAGGTACATGCTCTAGGTGAATGGGTTTTTATAAAATAAATAAATAAGATTTATAGGGCACTGTTTGCTTGTGTATTTTTATTATTATTTATTTTTACTTTGTATATGTACCCCTGGTATGATCCATCAGACTGTGTGCACATGCTTTATGTAAATGTGTTTTTTTTTAATAAAAAAGAATTAAAAAAAAGAGGGACACTTGTTATGACGTAGGTACAAACGTGCGCGCGAAAGAGCGCGTGCACAGGTGATCAAACTCCCTGTCACAGATGATTTTTTTTACCTTCTTATAATTATAAATCAGACTTTAGTAAAGATACCTAAGGGTCATTAGTCTTACTGTAATAAGTCCCCAAGGGTCCTGTAAGATAAGTTATTGTGTTTAAATATTAACGTCAGTTAGCTTAGCTCAAGGTAGCTAACGTTAGCTTACCTTAACATTAGCTCGCCTAGCTAACTACCCTAGCCGCTAACTGTGATTAACTACTTATTTTTCGATATAGACTGCTAATAAGCTGAACGTGTACGTGCGTTTGAGATCAACATTTTGTGTTATTATATAGCCAAATAACAGATTGTTGAGTTATTAGCTTAATTTGACTGCTCATATCTAGAGTTGAGTGGTTATGGCAGCTGTGGAGAGTCTGAGAGGAGCAGGAGGGATAGTTTTTGTTCCTCCGGGCATAAATGGAGATGAAGAAGAGGAGGAAGACTCACCTGCAGTAAGTTCAGATATGGCACTCATACTACAAGAGTAGAAAACAAAATCTCTGCTTTTTTAACCTTAAGTATTTGATTTGTTACTATGATAATCCAGAGGATGGGGATTCTGTTTGTCTGATTTTGTGTATATCATCTTTATCTAAAAAATAAAGAAATAGTTGCAGCAATGAGATGAACATTGTTATTTCTTTGTACTCAGGTTTTACTGAGTGTTGTGGCCCAGCATGGACAGGTGGGCCTCTGCTTCTATGACAGTAAGGACTCCTCTTTACACTATATGAAAGATACTCCTGACAACTTCGAGCTCCATCTGCTGGCCAGAGGTAAAACAATACTCAATCTGTTATATAAATCTGAATCTCTTCCATAAATAAGATTAGGTTTATGGATTTCATGTATTTTGAGTCCCTTAAAAATTACAACTATGTATAAACTGACATGTGTGCTTGCCTTACTATATCGTTTGTTCCTCGTTTTTCTGTTCAGTTATCCAGGAGGTTAGTCCCCATGTAATAATTACCAGTGCAAAACAGGAGCGCAGCATGACACGCTTCCTGCAACAACTTGGTGAGTTCTGGGAGACAAACACTCTCTCAGCATGGGGCGGGAAACCAGAAATGTGTCACACACTGAAAGTTTTGTTTTGACACTGTAGGAGACAAGTAGTTTCTAGGTCAAGGGAAAGAAATGAGATTAGGGAAGCTTCACACTGCGGCTAGATGGTGTGATAAGGGAGAAGAGGAAGATTATACAGCTGTTATTCACAGCCTCATAAGCCTTTTTCTGGGACTATAGTGGCATGATTCTGTCATGGGAAGCCGCTACTGTCACAATTACATTTTCTTTCATACAACAAGCTATTTTTCTTATATTCACAAACTCCTCTCTGTTGAATTTCAGGTTCAAACCCAGACTACAAACCAGAGGTGGTTACTTATCCATATGTTGACTTTGGTAAACACACGTCCACCTATAACATACAGTACAGGCCAAAAGTTTGGACACACCTTCTCATTCAATGCGTTTCCTTTATTTTCATGACTATTGACATTGTAAATTCATCAAAGCTATTAATGAACACATGTGGAATTATGTACTTAACAAAAAAGTGTGAAATAACTGAAAACATGCAAACATGTCTTATATTCTAGTAAGCAAAGGGTGGTTACTTTGAGGAATCTAAAATACAATACATGTTTTCAGTTATTTCACACTTTTTTGTTAAGTACATAATTATATATGTGTTCATTCATAGTTTTGATGCCTTCAGTGAGAATCTACAATGTAAATAGTCATGAAAATAAAGAAAAACGCATTGAATGAGAAGGTGTGTGTCCAAACTTTTGGCCTGTACTGTACAAATATCCTCTTTTTAGGCAGGCTTTCTTTAGCATGAGTGAACAGATTGATTTTGATTCAATTTTGAATGTTGCAGGTCTTGAGGTTGGTAAGCAGAGGCTACTTTCAGCCCATCTGCCTTTCCTTCCCACCTCCCTTTCAGAGAGAGACAAAATGTCCTACCTCTCTTCCTGTATCTCCTTTGACTCGCCCCTGATGGTGAGCCGGCTGTCTACATTGCATCCTGTCCATCAGTCTTTTAGGTTTTACAGGAGCTGATCATGAACTGTCCATCATTTTTTTTGTGATTATGTGTTTTCCTGTGTTTGTGTGTGTGCATCCGTTGGGTAGCTGAGGGCAGTGGGCGCTCTGCTGAAATGTCTGGACAGGAGGAGAGTGGGAGTGGAGCTGGAAGACAGCAGTGTTGGAGTTCCTATCCTGCAGTTCCACGCCTACACACTGTAACACACACATTCATGTAGCTTTGCACACACACACAGGACTGTGATCACACCTTTTCTGTAATGAGGACCTTGAAAGAGTTTTATCAATGAGTGTTTTTTTTTGCTGCTCTCTATTTAGCTACACAGGTTTTTGCATATTTGCATGAATACGAAGTGTAAAAGGAAATGCATCAGTTGTCGCTGACTTGTTGCTGCCCCACTACACTCCATAAAACCACTAAAATATACTTTTACATGACTTGCATAACTATAACACTTTCATCCGACATGTTTCTGCAAAATATGACATCAGCTTCATAAATCATGTTCCAAGATTTCGCTGCCTCTCTGAATTGTTCCGACTTGAGGGGGCGTTCACATGACTTCCCAGTTGGGAACTTTAAAAAAAAATTATTATTATTCCGACACCACATGAATGCAGCATCTCTTTCTCTTTCTCTCTACATTGTTAATACCAGCAAACCAGACCTGTCTCATGTGATGCAGACGTTTTCATGAAAGAAAAAGTATGCTTCTCATAAAAATGTGCATTGTTTCTTCCCCATACAGTAAAGGTGTTGTTTACGTTGACCAAGACACCTACAGGTAAGAGTGAGTCCAGAGAAGCTGACTTAAAGTATTTGGTAACACTTTACTTGAAGGTATCGTCATAATAGTGACATGATACTGTCATAACTGTGACATGACAACGTCATAAACGTGTCATAAACATTATGTCGATGTCATAAACCTTTATGACTGCTGTCATTAAGTGTCATTCGGTTTTTGTCATGACAAGTTGACATTCCTTGGGTTGTCTTGATTATGACAACTTGTGTCCTGGATTGCTACTCCTGAACCCTTCCTCCAATTTATTGTACTGTAAATAGTAGTGAAAATTAAAAAAAAGAAAATATTGTCACATGTAATTGTATCTGTCAGTTTATACTTCATGATATGTTAATGACAAATCAAAATGTTACCACTTTACTTGAGGTCAAAGAATATCTTCATTACAGCGTCATAATGGTGTCATAACAGTCAGTTTTGGGTATCTTGTCGGTATTCTGTCAAACATCTATGACCAAGTGCTAGAATTGGTCTGTAACCTTGCACATCTAATTATAATAATCATTATGCCAACTTGCCATAAACACAAATATAGAAACATATTTTGTTTATGTCAAGTTGCCATGACAAAGACATTTTGTGGTAATGTCACTTTGATTAAAGTCAAGTTGTCATAATCAAGACAACCCAAGGAATGTCAACTTGTCATGACAAAAACCGAATGACACTTAATGACAGCAGTCATAAAGGTTTATGACATTGACATAATGTTTATGACACGTTTATGACTGTGTCATGTCACAGTTATGACAGTATCATGTCACTATTATGACGATACCTTCAAGTAAAGTGTTACCGAGTATTTTCTCCAAGTCGCTGATAAAAGATCTTTTATTTTATGGTCACTCTCCTGCCCTTATTTTATACATTTCCTTAACAAAAGCTAAACATATAGAAAGAGCCGAGGAGCAGTTTAGAGATCACTGTGGACTTTGTATTTGCTCTAGTGTGCTGCAGATCTTCAAATCCGAACTTCACCCATCAGTGTACAAGCTGCACTCAGGTGAAAAGGAAGGACTTAGTCTTTATGGTGTGTTTTCTTGAAGGGAGCAATTTAAGACATTATTACTCTGCCTTAATCTAATTGTGTTTACATAAGCTCCCATAATTTGTTCTTATTTTTGTTTTTGCAGGGATACTGAACCGCTGCAGGTGCAAGTTTGGCTCCAAACTGCTACGGTGAGAAACTTCTATTGCTGCAGTCACAACAGAAAAATAATAAAAGTGTCTTTTACTTCATCAAGAGAATATATGGCTTTGATTATAAACGGCTGTTCATTTCTGAATGCCAGTTCATGAATGCCAGATACCTCCTGTAATCCTGCAGCAGCACCTCAACTACCAGTATTGTGACTGTTTCTAAGATGCTTATATAGCAATTCAATAATCATGGTTAAAAGGATCATATTTGAGGCAATAGAAACAAGCGAACTGCAGCACTGCTGTTTTGGGATTCAGGCAGAGGATTTGTGTTTGTCTCAGGAATTTCAAGGTTTGCAAAGGGCTTGTCTCTATGCAACAAGATAAATGTTTCATATTTTCCAATATAATGCAGCATCTGTTTTTGGTACTGTCACCAATCATATTATGGTGATTTTAATTTCATGCTGCGATTATTGTGGGAAGGTACATTTATGTAATTCTGCCATTTTTCTTTACACAACCATTATTATAATTTCCACACACGCAATATCTGGTTGACTCATGTTGTTGTCACGGACAGAGAATGAATGTCCTCTCCTCTCTCCTCTCTCAGCCAGTGGTTCCAGCGGCCAACACAGGACCTGGCCGTGTTACAGAGGAGACAGGAAGTGATTCATTTCTTCACGTCGCCTCGGAACTCCGACGTCCTGAACACCCTGCAGTCCTCGCTACGCAACATCAGCAACATACCAGTAACAACTCTGACCAATCAACTCCTCCACATCTGTCACCATTTATCCTCTTACCCAGTAGTTCTCAACCTTTTTGAGTCGCGACCTCCAATTTAACATGCATGTTGTCCGCGACCCCCGCTCACTGAACACAATCTCACACGCACAGTTCAGATCACCCAAAAAAGAAACAAAATGACCTAAAAAAGGAAACAAAATGACCAAAAAGACACAAAATGACCAAAAAAGACTCAAAATTACCCAAAAAAGAAACAAAATGACCAAAAAAAGACACAAAATGACAAACAAAAGACACAAAATGACCAGAAAAAGGAAACAAAATGACCAAAAAAGACACAAATTGACCACAAAATGATCAAAAAAAGACACAAAATGACCAAAAAGGACACAAATTGACCACAAAATGATCACAAAAGACACAAAATTACCAAAAAAAGACATTAAGTGACCAAAAAGACTAAAACACATTAACACATGAACACTTTAACACAGTGGAGACAGAGCTGACTTCCAAAATGATTTGGCGACCCCCAGAAATCATCTCGCGACCCCAATTGGGGTCCCGACCCCAAGGTTGAGAATAGCTGCTCTTACCTACTGAATATAGAAGTTTTGCCTTAAGCCAGTTTGTGTGTGTGTACTTGTGTGTTAGACTCTTCTGCGCAGGATGTCTCTCTCTCACACCAAAGTGACCGACTGGCAGAGTCTCTACAAGGTTGGCGCTACAGTTTTAACATACACTTTATCTACCTGACAGGTTCTGCTGAATGTGTGCAACATGTTGTGTTTGTGTGTGTTTGTCAGACAGTGTACAATGCAGTCTGTATCAGGGACACGGTGCGACACCTGCCTCAGTCCATTCATCTCTTTCGAGACATCAGCGAGGGGTTGTCTGATGACCTCCACCACATCGCCTCCCTCATCACCCGAGTCGTGAGCACACACAAAATAATACACAGCTGCAAATCTGAGAAATCTTCTGGCATTTGGCCCCCTTTTTTGTCATGATTATGTGTCTAGGTGGCCAATCATTTTTGAAAGTGGGCCAGTATTGAGCAAAACAAGCTGCAATGTAATGCTTCAGTGCAATTGCCCATCAACCATCAATGTGCATCCACTGAAAGAGCTTGTTGTTATTACCGCCAAAAGGCTCAGATTGTTATTATAAGTGTCTGCAGCAATACAGAATCAGAAATTGTGTTACTCCAACCAGGAATAGAAAAGAAATAGAAGTATATATATATATATATATATATATATATATATATATATATACTATAAAAAAAGCACACATATATATATATATATATATATATATATAGAGAGAGAGAGAGAGAGAGAGAGAGAGAGAGCAGCCCCGGGGACAAACAGCAATATATATAAATATATATATATATATATATATATATATATTTTTTTTTTTTTTTTTATAGTAGAAAAATAGCAAAATATACAAACTCTGAGAACTCTAAAAAATGTACAAACTTAACAAACATACAGACAGAGAAAATATACAGACTTAAAAAGAAAACTATTATTACACAAGTAAGCAGGTGACACGTGACAATACATTATAAATAATTAAGGTGTGAACTACTGGACCAATTTCACAGACCAACAGGTCTGGAAAAATTCCAGGTTTAGAAATGCTGAAGTTTCCCTTGAATAAGTTTGACTACATCTTTGATTACGCAGGTGGATTTTGAAAGCAGCATGGCCGAGAACCGCTTCACCATCAAACCCAATGTGGATCCAGCAATCGATGAGAGTAAGTTCCTGCACACTGAATTTAAAACCAGAACAGTCATATAATCAGGATCTGAAATCTGGATCTTGATCCTGGTTTTGAGCCTGTGTTAAGATTTTATGATGGTTGATTGAAAGTATAACAGTGCTCCCTCCCTCTGTCAGAGAAGAGGAGGATGATGGGGTTGTCCGACTTCCTGACAGACGTAGCGAGGAGAGAGCTGGAGCACCTGGACGCTCGCATTCCCTCCTGCTGCGTCATCTACATCCCTCTGGTCTCACCAACATTTTTATCTTCTCCTCCAGTTTGAGCCCTCGTGTACTGTGCTATTGGTGGGATTCATGCAATCAGATGTTTTCAGAGCACCACATATAGCTGTGCTTGTAAATCCTTGTTTTGTTTTTTTTAAACATGTGTTTATTAGATTTTTGTTTGCAGATTACAACTAGTCAAACAAGACATTAATACATGCAACAAAGCAAACTTTTTCTCCCTATTCTCCCTCCCATCCCCTCTTCCCCTCACCAAATAAGTATAAGAAAAACACGGTAAACCTATTAAAAAAAAGAAGAAAAAAAGATGTAAATAAAGCAAAAATTAAATAAAAATAAATCAATAAATAAAAACAAAAAATAAAAGTAAATCAATAAAAATAAAAATAAAAACATACATACATACATAAAAATAAAGAAAAAACAACAGATGGAGACCTGCCATGACCATACTAATGCAATAATCTCATGTTAACTTTATTTTATTTTACTTTATTTCACTTAATTTAATTTGATTTATTTCTATTAACACATTTTATTATTTAATTACTTATTGTTTGTTTGGTTTAACCATGTCATTTATACATATTTGACTTGATGTATATGCTTTAATGCTGTATTAAGCAGATCACAAATGAAAAACAGCAGACTAAATGTGAATTTGTATATATATGTTTGAATATGCTGCAAAAATTGAAATAAAATTTAAGTTAAAAAAAATAAAGAAAAAACAACAACAAAACATATATGTACACATTTAAATTTAGTTATATAGACGAATACTGAAAATAGTTTTAACACTGACAGATTTCAAGGGTGTCTCTCAAAGCATCATCACCAAATAAACATTCTGCAAGTTACCAACATTAGCATCATGTCTTATAAAACTCATAAACGGTCTCCAGATGTTATGAAAAACATGTTGTTTCCGTCTAATAATGTATGTTATTTTTTCCATTGTCATGTTTGATGCCATCTCTTTGATCCATGTAAATCCTTGGGTAACACTTTACAATAACTATCATTTATAAATGGTAAACGGATAGTTTATTAATGTTTAATAATCATTTATAAACCATATATAGATAATTTAGAATGGTAAATACCTAATTTATTCATGTTTAACTAACTACATAGTTTATGAATGCTTAGATAGATGGTATATTAATGTAATTACATTATAATTATTGCTTTATTCATAGTTTTAGTTGCACTCATAACAAATTCTAACACCATATTAAGTATGTTAATGATTTTAAAATGATTCATATACCTTTAAGAAATTGGTTGAAAACATTTAACAATTAAATATGTATAGCACTTTGTAAATGGTTAATAATTGGTTTATAAACCATCTATTAACTTTACTTAGTTGGTTATTGTAAAGTGTTACCAATCCTTGTTTAAATCTCCTTGCAGATTGGATTCCTGCTCTCCGTCCCTCGCCTGCCCAGCATGGTGGAGAAAGAGGATTTTGTAATCGAGGGGCTTGATTTCATGGTTTGTGCATGGCCTTGTTAACATGATAATTGTGTCTACAAAATCACAATCGTGCTGTAATTATTTTTCCTTGTGTCCATGCGGGTTAGTTTCTGTCAGAGGACCGTCTGCACTACCGCAGCCAGAGAACCAAGGAGCTGGACGACCTCCTGGGAGACTTACACTGTGACATTAGAGGTCTTTTCTCTGATATCTGTGTACCTGACATTGTTAGAAGTGACCACAATAGTCAGGCGGCTTAGGACCAGATTTGAGAAGAATGGGGACACGTCGGACAAAAGCACCAATTTTTTTCCACATGCTCTCTATCACCATAGGTTTCAATTTTTGGTAGGAGCCACTTCATCAAGATTGTGGATCGTAGATGGCAGCCATATAAAGTCTATGAGAAACAATAAATCTTCCAAGCCACTTAGAAGGTCAATCTTGGTGTCAAAATATACATTTTCTGGGTCAAGGAATCATTTAAAGCTATTGAGAATATCACTAGATGACTCACTGTAAATAATATGTTGATCAAGATCTGACATGAGATGAAAGCGTTCCCTTGATTTTTTTTTTTAGCAGTGTACATGGCAGCTAATCCTCACTCTCCCGTGAACATAGATTCCAAACATTTTCAGCTCAGGATTCCCTGCTGCAGCACTTGAAGACCTACCAGTCTGGGTGAAAATGAACATATCTATTTGATCAAATATTCATCTAGTGATGTTCTCAATAGCTTTAAATGATTCCTTGACCCAGAAAATGTATATTTTGACACGAAGATTTACCTTCTAAGTGGCTTGGAAGATATAGCATTTCTCATAGACTTTATATGGCTGCCATCTCCGATCCACAATCCTGATGAAGTGGCTCCTACCAAAAATTGAAACCTATGGTGATAGAGAGTATGGGGAAAAAAATTGGTGCTTTTATCCGACGTGTTCCCTTTATTTGGCTAAGCTGCCTGACTACAACCCCTGCAGGTTTACTCACTGTATTCTTCCAGACATGGAGATGGCAGTAATGACAGAGCTTCAGAGCACAATCCTGGAGCGGAGCGCCTCCCTTTACAAGGTTGGTGTGCATCACTGTGCACCTCCTGCTCCCAGTGTTCAAGACACGACTCATTCTGATAAAATGACTGTGTGCTTGAAAGTAATTCTGTTAATGTGTGTAGGTGGAGTTAGCAATCATCGCGTTGCACATTTTGATTATGAAATAGCTTCTGATCCCATTACAAGTTTATTTTCAAGTGATATTTGTCTCATGACAGATGGGCGTGCTGCTACTGCATGCTGTAATTGCAAATTTTATTATTGTTTTTTTTTTATGACCAACTGTTCACTTAAAGTAAATGACAAGTATCCCATAAATTGTAAAATGAGAAGTTTAAATATAAATATATTATTATTAATAATAATAATAATAATAATAAATCATGATAATAAGGAGAAATTACATAAAAGGAATCTATTATGTAACATCACACTGGCCATTGATATACACTACTGGTCAAAAGTTTTAGAACACACCAACTTTTCCAGAATTTAATTGAAAATGATGCAGTTTAATGTCTCAGTGTACTCTGAAATGAATGCACATTTAAAATTATTTATTGAGCATGATTGTGTTTTGAAAGTAAAAAAAGATTCAAAATCACATTTTATGTTGGACTAAAGGACTAAAAAAAGACACAAAATGACAAAAAAAGACACAAAATGACTAAAAAAAGACATGAAAAGGATTCAAAAATGGACAAAAGTGAGTACAGTTAGATACAAGTAGAGCCCTACTTGTATAATTCTGAAATGTACATTATTTTTCAGTTTTGGTTAAGCTTACCTTTTTTTATTTACCTCTGGCAGTTCACCACTTACCTTTGTACCCTTTCAAGCTGTTCATTTGACTTGAACTGCTTGAATTTCAATAAAAAACTGGAAAAATTGGGGTGTTCTAAAACTTTTGACCGGTAGTGTACGACCAAGTAAAACACACAGTTGGGTAATTACAGATGCTCCAACATCTGGGAACTGTTCTGGAACTGTTCTCTGTTATTCACCATTCACAAAGTCCAGATATTTTCCACTTTTTGAGTATAATTACCCACCTGGCTAATGACACGGAGAGACAGTTTCTCATATGCTTCTACAGTCCCCTAAACCTTACATGCACTGGAGGCAAATAAGCAGATTGCAGCAGTTTCCTGCAAATGTTATTGTTATTTATTATTATTTTGGACGGCTGAATGAGCATTAAGTTCAGATTATAATTGTGTTTGCAATATTGTAGCTATGTAGATGTTAATTTATTTTATGTGTTATTGCAACTTCACAATTAAATTAAAGTAAAAGGCACAATTAGTTTTATTAAGATACAAAGTGTTGTTGTTTCGAACATATTATGCTTTATAAAGTGATACTCACTATAGCCCTCACTGTAGTTACAGTAGGTTCCAATAACAACAGCCGACCTCTCCAGGTCAGAGCTGCACAGTCTGTTGAGCACTTTAAAACATTATTAAAAACGTATTTATTCTCCTTGGCGTTCAGTCCCAGCTAGGCAAGAATCCTTGGCTTTCTTTTTACTTTTTTTTACCCTTTTATTTGTCTTTTTTTATCTCTAACTCTGTTTTGGATTGAGTTTTTATTACTATTTTATTCTATTTTATTTGATTGTTTTACTGTTTTTAGTATTTTATTCTTTTTATTGTTTTTATTTATACCCAGTTGTGTATGATTTATTCTATTTTAATTTTGGTCAACTGAGGTTGTTTTTAAATGTGCTCTATAAATAAACTTTGACTTGACTTGACTTGACAAGTATCAAATCATAGAATTATATGATCACACTGCTCCTGCAAAATTAAGTACTGCAACAGTCAGAAACAGTCCAAAATTGCAATTGAAATATGGAAAACATACTGCAACAAATATTTATATAATAATTGCTGTTATAGAATAAGACAGATGTACAGTTTTGTGCAGATGGTGAAAAAATATTTACCAGGAAATGTGCAAAAGTTCACATAAGTGCACATACACTGCAGTCTGCCCTTCATTGCCTTTCCCTCCCTCCATACCAGATGGTGATGGAGGAGTTGAGGATGGACGTGGATGATCCAAAATGCTCATACTTCCCACCCAAATGTGACTAAATAGACAGCTTCTGTCTCCTTTTACAGGCATAACCCTGCTGAGCTCTAAGAGTGTGAACACTTGCTGCTCTTTCATCTGTCAAAGAATGCTCTGTTCAGGACAGAGATTGTTTGTTCAGAGATTGTGTGTGTGTGTGTGTGTCAAGGTTATTATAGTTAACGAAAACTAACAAAATAACGAAAACTAGAATTGAAAAAACATTTTCGTTAACTGAAATAAAAATAAAAACTAGAGTTTTTTAAAAAACGATAACTTACTGAAACTGTATTGTGTGGTTACAAAACTAACTAAAATTATAGTGAAAATGTCCTTAGTTTTCGTTTTTGTCAACTTTTTTCATTCATAATTCAGTGTTTCTATTTGAACATGCAACACATGGTGAATATGATTACTGAGACTGGGATGTTTACACTCCAACCAAAATTCAAAACTGTAGGAGTTAATAACCTTATTGGGGCTGAGATGATAAACCAAAGGAAATAAAGGAAACATTTATTATGACCTCTTTGAATCACGCACCCAACACATAGCCCATTAAAAAAAACTAAAACTAACACTAAAACTAATAAAAACTAAACTAAAACTAAGCATTTTCAAAAAAATAAAAACTAAACTAAAACTAGAAAACTCACTCTAAAAACTAACTAAAACTAACTGAATTTGAAAACAAAAATTCACAACAAAATTAACCCATAAGAACCCACGATGACACCCATGTAACAAACACTTTAAATATTCTAGAACAGGTTCTCAAACTCAACTTACCTGGGGGCCGCTATAGGCAGTATCAAAATGACCAAAATTACACACAAAAAAGACACAAAATGACAGAGACTAAATTACTTAAAAAAGACACACAAAATGACTTAAAAAAGACACAAAATGACCAAAAAAGACACAAAATTACTAAAAAAAACTAAATTACTTAAAAAAGACACAAAATTACTAAAAAAAGACACAAAATGACAGAAAAAAACTAAATTACTTAAAAAAGACACAAAATGACCAAAAAAGACACAAAATTACTAAAAAAAGACACAAAATTACACAAAAAAACCTAAATTACTTAAAAAAGACACAAAATTACTAAAAAAAGACACAAAATTACAGAAAAAAACTAAATTACTTAAAAAAGACACAAAATTACTATAAAAAAAAGACACAAAATGACAGAAAAAACTAAATTACTTTAAAAAGACACCAAAAAAGACAAAATTACAAAAAAAAAGACACAAAATTACTAATCATAATATAAACATAAAATTACTAACTGTGATATATCCCCCAAAACTTTCCTTTATGGATAACTGGGTGTGGGTTCTTATGGGTTAAAAAATCTAAAACTATTATAACCATGGTGTGTGTGTGTGTGTGTGTGTGTGTGTGTGTGTGTGTGTGTGTGTGTGTAGGTTCTGGATCTCACTGCTGAGCTGGACTGTCTGATGGCGATGAGCAGCGCCTCCCAAGAGTACGGCTACACCTCGCCAAAACTAGTTGGCCACAGGAAGATCACAGTCACACAGGGCAGGTAGGCACTCACAGTCATCCAGGTACTTTGGGATTTAAAACTTATTAAATTCAGTGGTGGGATGTAACTAAGTACATTTACTCAAGTACTGTACTTAAGTACAATTTTGAGGTACTTGTACTTTACTTGAGTATTTCCATTTTATGTAACTTTATACTTCTACTCCACTACATTTAGCTGACAGCTTTAGTTACTTTTCAGGTTGAGATTTAACGCAAAAAATTTGATTAATTTAGAGTGATTAGACTCATAACAGCATATTAAGTAGTTTAAATGAGCCCTGGCTTAAGAAAATTAAAAGGCTGTTTACATAAAAGCATCAATAATAATAATGTAATAATATATTTGGAATATATAAAACAGTCTAAGTGGGTCTATTTTGCATAACAAGTACTTTTACTTTTGATACTTCAAGTGCATTTTGATGCTGATACTTTTGTACTTTTACTTCAGTAAGTTTTGAATGCAGGACTTTTACTTGGTAAGTGGAGTAATTTCACAGTTTGCTATTAGTACTTTTACTTAAGTAAGGGATCTGAATACTTCTTCCACCACTGATTAAGTGATCATATTATCCAAGCTTCTAAAACAGTTTGATTAGTAATCACATAAAATACACATGCATATAAAGCACAAGTTTTATTTACCCTAACTTTTAAGAAGTTGTCCATCAAATAAGCATCATAAAATGATATATCAATATTGTTTTCTACTCTTTCTATTGTCTACTCTGTTTTTACTCATAAGTCCCTAATATGCATTCATTTTCAGCATTTTAACCATGTAAATGACAGTTTGTTTACGTAATGTCACTCATGTTGTGAAAAAACACAACCATGTAATTATGCTTTTTATACTACAAGCTAGGAGATTTTTTTCACTGTCTGGGATAGTCAATGATTAGCAAAAACATTGATTTTGATGCATTTAATTTTTTTGTTCCATGTCAAAAAAAGCCTTACCTTAAAGGTTAAAAATGTCCTTCCTAAAACTGCAAATTATTTTCCACTTTCACTGAGTTATTGTTTTTTCTTTTAATAAAAAAAAAAATTGTATACCAAATGCAGACTTTTTTTCACTGTCTGGGATAAACCAATGATTAGCAACAACACAGATTTTGATACATTGCATTTAATACTGTAGTGCTCCATGAAACAGCAGCAATAACTGTGGTGGAGACCAGGAAAATAACCTGCATATGTCCCATAGGGCAAACACGGGAAAACGGCTTAATCTAATGGAAAATATTAAAAACTAAAATTTTGCAGCCATGCCTCAAGATCTAAAGCCTCATATAACAGAATGCATGATTTTATGTGGCCTTGGGATCAAAAATTTAGGTTTTAATGGGTTTCAATAGCGGTCAGACTGCCCGATATATAACTACACACTTCATTATAGACTTATTTTATGAGATGAGACAAAGACAGTATTTTCGAGAGGTACATGGATGAGGGAGATGTTGGGTAGCACCAAGTGTTATGAGGATACTGTGTTTATTTATTTTGATCTTTTTACACTGGTTGTCATTTTGTGTTGTTGTTCTTTTCCTTGTGTTGTTGTTCTTTTCCTTGTGTTGTTTTTCTTCCCTTGTGTTGTTGTTTCTTTTCCTTGTGTTGTTGTTTCTTTTCCTTGTGTTGTTTCTTTTCCTTGTGTTGTTGTTTCTTTTCCTTGTGTTGTTGTTTCTTTTCCTTGTGTTGTTGTTTCTTTTCCTTGTGTTGTTGTTTCTTTTCCTTGCGTTGTTGTTGTTCTTTTCCTTGCGTTGTTTTTTTTCCCTTGTGTTGTTGTTTCTTTTCCTTGTGTTGTTGTTTCTTTTCCTTGTGTTGTTTTCTTTTCCTTGTGTTGTTTCTTTTCCTTGTGTTGCTGTTTCTTTTCCTTGTGTTGTTGTTTCTTTTCCTTGTGTTGTTGTTTCTTTTCCTTGTGTTGTTTTCTTTTCCTTGTGTTGTTTCTTTTCCTTGTGTTGTTGTTTCTTTTCCTTGTGTTGTTGTTTCTTCTCCTTGTGTTGTTTCTTTTTCCTTGTGTTGTTGTTTCTTTTCCTTGTGTTGTTTCTTTTCCTTGTGTTGTTGTTTCTTTTCCTTGTGTTGTTTCTTTTCCTTGTGTTGTTTCTTTTCCTTGTGTTGTTGTTTCTTTTCCTTGTGTTGTTGTTTCTTTTCCTTGTGTTGTTGTTCTTTTCCTTGCGTTGTTTTTTTCTTTTCCTTGTGTTGTTGTTTCTTTTCCTTGCGTTGTTGTTTCTTTTCCTTGTGTTGTTGTTTCTTTTCCTTGTGTTGTTGTTTCTTTTCCTTGTGTTGTTTCTTTTCCTTGTGTTGTTGTTTCTTTTCCTTGTGTTGTTGTTTCTTCTCCTTTCATATGTATGTGTGCGTGTGTTTGGGTATGTATCCAAATGTGGGCGTGTGTATGTATGTATGTATGTATGTATAATTTCGCTGTATAGGTAAATTATATTTATGTTTTTGTAATACAAGACATGTTTAGACAAGGATGTTAACTCGTCATATTTAAGGAGAGGGAGTGGGAGTTTATAAGTTTTACTTCTTCTCACTCCTTTTCAAATATGTATTCTGTCATGTTAAATGTTTTGTCTGACTCTTTTTTTATTCATTATTATTTGTTTTCATATTCGAAATAAACTTAAATCAAAATCAAAAATCAAAATCAAACTTGAAATTAAAACTGGAAATGAAAAAAGAAACACACTATTGCCAGAATATTTGTCGTATGCATTAACACAGCCAAAATGATCAAAACATTAAAACGGCCAAAAATGTCCCTAATGAGACACAAGGATGAATATGAGACAAGACAGATAAATGTGTTTTTTCTAGACACCCGCTGTTGGAGCTTTGCTCTCCAGTGTTTGTGGCCAACTCCTTCCAGAGCTCAGAGTCTCAGGGCAGAGTCAAAGTCATCACTGGACCCAACTCATCTGGCAAGAGCATCTACCTCAAACAGGTAGGATGTGTATGATTGTCTCAGTCACAGTTATCACAATGATAAACTGCTTCTGGCCTTGGCTCGCTCAAATAAACTCTGCTTTATGTGCTGCTGTGACGCTGTGTAGACAAGTCTGTTTGTACTTTACAAGCTTCAGGTTCCTGTTTACCTGAAATTCTCTCCTCGTTTAATGTTTTGTGGCCCAATATGCTTTTTTCTTTGCTTTTCTTCGCTACATCCAGTGATAAGCTGTGTTCAGGCAATAGTCACAGCAATAGAAAACACAGAGAGCTCCCTATAAAACAGGGAGACAATACTGGTTAAAAAATCTGCATAATTACACATAATCTGCTTTCAGCATCTGTTTTCTCTGCAGCAGAAGCCGCACTGCATATACTGCATTTGTGGATGTACTGAATTTATGTTTTCCCTTTCTACACTATCTAACTTTATTAATTGCTGGTATCAGAAGAAGCCTTGAAGCTGTAATTTAAAACCTAATCAGATAGCATTTTTAGAGCGCTGTAATTAAGTATGAGAATAAAGCTTCCTAATGAGAATGTCTTCATTTTAACCTCTATTTAGAGGGGTTTCCCTTCCAGGCTGCAACTGAGAACCACTGATGTGACTTAAATTCACTCCACAGCGATGTTTATCTCACGCTGACTTTTTCTGATTTCCTATTTGACGTTCTCAGGTGGGTCTGATCGTGTTCATGGCTCTGATTGGCTCAAACGTGCCGGCGAAGGAGGCAGAGATCGGTCTGGTGGACGG